>NC_069500.1:85861446-86071446 GCF_027579735.1 Bombina bombina | reverse complement strand
CTCTCGCAATCTCTCTCTCTCTCGCAATCTCTCTCTCTCTCTCTCTCTCTCTCGCAATCTCTCTCTCTCTCGCAATCTCTCTCTCTCTCTCGCAATCTCTCTCTCTCTCTCGCAATCTCTCTCTCTCTCTCGCAATCTCTCTCTCGCAATCTCGCAATCTCTCTCTCGCAATCTCTCTCTCTCTCGTGCGATCTCTCAATCTCTCTCTCTCTCGTGCTCTCTCTCTCTCTCGTGCTCTCTCTCGCGCTCTCGTGCTCTCTCTCGCGTTTTTTATCTCCTCCATAACTTTAATTAATTTTAAAAAAATCTCTGGAAATAAGCTTCACTTAGCAGCAAATCAACCCCAACTTCTGCTGATGAGAGCTAATGAGTTCAAAACAGCTGTCTAGAAGTGGTTTTGAAATTTCTGCACCTACCTCCATAAGGGGGTCGTGGTGGTTAAACACAGTAGTAGAAGCAAAAAGCATGAGAACTTGTATGTATAATTTCATACCTTACCCAGAGTTCTAAAGTGCATTGGTAACAATGTATACAGCAAAGCAAGCGGTGGTACTTGCCTAGCTGTGTTAATTGTCTATACATTCATTTTATGGCTCTTATATAACACCAAGCAACAGCATGCTATGCCAACCTATAATTATTATTATTAGATATTTGTAGAGCGCTAGCAAAACCTATTACTACACTACCACTTCAAGGATTTCCATTTTCATAATTATTTTTAGGTAGTCGCATACCTTTTTATTTAATGACTATGTTAAAGGGACATAACTCACATTTTTTTCCATGATTTAGAAAGAGCATGCAATTTTAAAAAAAACTTTCCAATTTACTTCTATTATATAATTTGCTATATTCTCATATCTTTTGTTGAAAAGCATATTTTGATAGGCTCAGTAGCTGCTGATTGGTGGCTGCACATAGATACCTTTTGTGTAATTGGCTCACCCATGTGCATTGCTTTTTCTTCAACAAAGATATCTTAAGAATGACGCAAATTGTGTAATAGAAGTAAATTGGAATGTTGTTTAAAATTGTTTTTGCTATCTGAGTCATGAAAGAATAATTTTGGGTTTCATGTCCCTTTTTAAATATTTAATTTGATCTTATGCTTTCAGTTCCAAATACTATTACCTGCAGACCTAATTTAATATGTTTGTTTTCTTTCAACAGCAAAATGAAATCAAGACTTCCAAATACAACCCGATTACTTTTTTACCTTTAAACTTGTTTGAACAATTCAAGAGGGCAGCCAATTTTTACTTTCTGATTTTACTTATCCTCCAGGTAAATATATATTTTGGGGTGTACAAAATATAGTGCAGTATAAATAAAAACAGATGTGGGTATTCAATGAAGAGCTGAATTTGTGGCATGCAATTAAAGGGACAGTCTACTCCAGAAGTTATATTGTTTAAAAAGAAAATATAATCATTTTATTACCCATTCCCCAGTTTTACATAACCAACACATATTATTAATATACTTTTTACCTCTGTAATTACCTTGTATATAAGCCTCTACAGACTTCCCCCTTATTTCAGTTCTTTTGACAGACATACATTTTGCCAATCAGTGCTGATTCCTAGGTAACTCCACAGGAGTGACCACCATGTTATTGATATGGCACACATGAAATAGCGCTGTCTAACAAACTGTGAAAAACTGTCAAAATGCACTGAAATAAGAAGCAGCCTTCAAAGGCTTAGAAATTAGCATATGAGCCTACCTAGGTTTAGCTTTCAACAAAGAATTACCAAGAGCACAAAGAAAATTATATTATAAAAGTAAATTTGAAAGTTATTTAAAATTGCATGCCTATCTGAATCGTGAAAGTTTAATTTTGACTAGACTGTCCCTTTAAGGGACCCATGAAGTTACAAAGCATATAGAATTAATACAAGTTTTAGTTTATATTTAATTTTACCCCAAACAAAGAAAGAAAAAAGATTAACAATTCACTAAAGTAGGTTTTGAAACTCCTCATCAAATAAGCTAAACCTACTTGCAGAATTAGAAAGTGCTCACACAAGCTAGAAATGGATCTTTAAGATATGAAATGCCAGATTTGATCTGTTAATCCAAAAAAAGAGGCACATAAGAGGTGATATGGTTGTTTTATATAAACCCATGTGCTGTAGTAGCTATAGATTTATTAGTTTTAATCAAAATGTGGAGCTTTAGTACGAGCTATTTGCACAATATTAAAGTAAGTCATTTTTTCATTTATTTTAATTTCTTTTTTATTAAAGGTATATGAATCCCATTTATTCTTCTTTCATAATCCAGATAGAGCATGCAATTTTAAGCAACTTTCTAATTTACTCCTATTATAACTTTTTCTTTGTTCTCTTGTTATCTTTATTTAAAAAACAGGAATGTAAGCATAGTAGCCGGCCCAATCAGTAAGCACTTCCCAGGTTCTGAATCAAAAATGGTCTGGCTCCTATACTTACAATCATGCTTTTTCAAATAAAGATACCAAGAGAATGAAGGAAAATTGTGAGAAAAAAAAGTGTTTCATATCCATTTAAGGGGCCCATCACAACTGTATTTGAGAGCTATTGGACTTTAAAATAAATGAAAAACTAAAATGCTTAAAAGATTTACATGAACGTTTTTATTTTGGTGGTGGGGGGGATGTAACACCTTTTTGGAAACTATTTTTACATGAAAGCGTTCGAGCACGGCTTCTCGGTTTGTGAAAAGGACAGGGGAGTGTCAGATAAAATGTAATCACCCACTCCACAATATATAAATGTCTATCTACTATTGGTAACAGTATATACTGTGATGTTATTTGGTGAACTTTGCTATGGCAAGGAGATTATATTTGTATTATTAACTGTTCTTGATATGCATTACTTATTCTTTATCCATTTTTTTTTTTTTTTTGTTTCAGGCTATTCCTCAAATATCCACAGTCTCATGGTCAACAACTTTAATACCTCTTCTGCTTGTATTGGGAATCACTGCAATAAAAGATCTTGTGGATGACATTGTAAGATATTTGGTTAAAGAAATACTTTATTTCCTGTTTTAACTCTCCCAAACTGGACTGGATTTAGCTGATTTGTTCTTTCTAAACATTTTATTAGTTTTCAACTCAAACTTTTCTGTACATTACGGATATTTGTACAAAATGAATGGTCAGCACATTAAAGGGACATGAAACCCTTTTTTTCCGTTATGATTCAAACGGAGCATTCATTAAAAAAAGTTCCAATTTACTTCTATCACATTTGATTTGTTAGCCTGATATTTTTTGTTGAAGAGCATACCTAGGTAGGTAGTGTTTAATTTAGAACACTGCTGCCATTATTAAAAGCATTCTAGCAAAGATGCTTCCTTATAGTGCTCGAGACACGTCCATGCTCCTGAGCCCATCTACCAACTTGTAACAACTAAGAATACCAAGAGAACAAAGTCAATTGGATTTTTTTTTTTTTTTAAAACCACCATCTGTATCATTAAAGAAAAATGTTGGGATTTGTGTTCATTTAACCAAAAACATACACATTATTTATTTATGTTATTATATAAAAATAGGTAGAAATCTAACACATTATCAACACTAATTGGAACTTTAAAAAAAAACCCACATAATAATAGCAGCACTATTAACCTTTTAACGCCGTTATGCCGTTCTTTTCTGTCATAATTACACTAGGCTTTAGTGCTGTTAGGACGAAATAAAACGTCATAACCGTTGGCTGTCCTAAAGCCAATGGGGCTTCCATGATGTGATTGTGGTCTGGTGGGCGTGTCTAGCATCACAGGGACGCCCCCCTGACCCGATCCCATCATTGAAATCTTGTGATCGCATGCATGATCGCAGGATTTCAATTTGATTACATTGGAATGTTGTTCCAATGTAGACAAATTAACCCTGTCATCTAAGGGTTAAAACACATTGAAATATAATAGAGTTTTTGGAAAAATCTGGAACAAACCTTTTGGACTAAATAAATTCTTTTTAAGTTAAAGCTGTTTATCTGATGAAACTAACAAAATGGAATGTGTGCAAGTCTGGTTTCTACGGCAGTAATTAACTGGCTGATTGGTAAAACTCCTACAGCTCTATTGGTCGACAGTGATACGCTCCACAGGATTAAAAACAAAGTGCTTTTAACAAAAAAATGTTTAATACATCTTAAATGCTTTCTTTGTAGATGCAACTAAAAGAATAATTACTTTTCCGTCTCATCTTATTGTGTACCCAGAAGTCATAAGTTTAGAAACACTGCTCTAGAAAATATTTAATGAAACTTATCTCATTGTGTAAAATTATTTGATGAAAATTTTTTATATTTGTATTAATAGATGTAACTTGTCCACTTTTTTCTTTTTTAAAGTCTCGTCATAAAATGGATAATGAGATAAACAATCGACCGTGTGAAGTTATAGAAAATGGAAGGTAATAAAAATAAATCTGACATCTGACTGAGCCAACCTTAAAAGCACCTGAAACTCAATTTGTTTCTTACGTGATTCAAATAAAACATACAGTTTTAAACAACTTTCTAGTTTACTCTTGTTCTCAAATTTGCTTCATTCTCTTGGTATCCTCTGTTGAAGGAGCAGCAGTTTATTACTGGGAGCTAGATGAATACATCAATTGAGCCAATGACTAGAGGCATATTTGTGCAGCAACCATTAAGCTACTGGATCCCAGTAGTACATTGGTGCACATGAGCTACCTAGGTATGGTTTGCAATAAACTATACCAGTAGAACAAAGCAAATTAGATAATAGAAGTAAATTGGAAAGTTGATTAAAATTATATGATCTGTCTGAATTATGAAAGTTTTAATTTTAACTTTACTGTCCCTTTAAAGGGAATCACAGAGACAAATTAAATCAAAATTCATGTAAATGCAATTCTTAGGAAGATCTTTTCATTGGAAGGGTTGATACAAGACCACAACCTGCCATACTGTATTGTTCCCTTTTAAACCACTGAATCCATGGCATTGAGTCAAATGACCTATTCCTGATAATCTTGTATCTGGGGTGGGATATCTGGGGTGGGAGGATATTGCTATATTGCACTTGTCTGGGGGCTACAGTTACTAGTCCAACCAAGGTTAAGAAATGACTGTAAAAATCATTAAGGTTTATTATTTATTTATCAGTCAGAGAATAATAGAAATTTCCAGATCTGCTTTTATCTATGTTATGATTTACTAAATGTTTGAGAGCAAAAATATGTATTTTTACCTCGATTCAGGTTTAAGAAAAAAAAATGGAAAGATATTCATGTTGGGGATATCATACGAATTAAAAAGAATGAATTTATTCCAGTGAGTATAGTGCACCTTTCTTTTTGTTTTAAATGGCTATCTGTGGCCTTTGTGAGTCTTTCTCTTTCTTTTCTTTTCCATCTGTCTGTTGAAAACAAATATGTAATTGTTGATCGGGTTTTTCAGTTGGATAAAAGCTGTACAAAAGTAGTTTAATGCACAATAAACCATTGGTAGTTTAAACCATTCGACATAGTTAACAGCTGCTAAAGAGCAATATGACACCATTTTATAAATAACATGCAAACCATAATGGCTCCTTCAAATACATTGTTGAAAGTAGTGTGTGTTTGTATAATATAGATCACATGCAATGAATACAGCAACATACAAGGAAAAGTAGATGTCGTTGCAGACAGGGGACGCTGCAATCGTCCCTTAATATCACTACCACAAATCCACAGCACCTTAAAGGAACATTTTTACTCAAATTTTCTCCCCTTTTAATTTGTTCCCATTGATCCACTTTACCTGCTGGAGTGTATTAAATTGTTTACAAGTATTTCCATTACACTTATATTGGCATTTGAAATAGTTTATTTAGCCTGTGGTATCCCCACCCATCCTGAAAGCTTTTGGCCTCAAGGCTTGGTGATTGGTTTATGGACAGATATAAGATAAAGAAGCAGATATATTTTACACAATGTGATAAAGTAATAAGATCTGATTATACCTACAAGCTCAGCCCATTGCATTAGGTTGTGGCTTCAAAACACAAAATCAGCTAATTCATATACACAAATAAGCCTTAAAAAAGCAAATCTCATACATTATATACTCTGCAGCTGGTAAAAAAAAAGTTATTGGAAACACATTAAAGGGATAGTATAGTCAAAATTAAACTTTACTGATTCAGATAAGAGCATGCAGTTTTAAACAACCTTTCTAATTTACTGCTATTATCAATTTTTCTTCGTTCTCTTGGTATCTTTATTTTAAAAAGCTGGAATGTAAGCTTAGAAGCCGGCCCATTTTTGGTTCAGCACCTGGGTAGCGCTTGCTGATTTGTGTCTGAAAGTTGCTTAAAATTGCATGCTCTATCTGAATCATGAACGTTTATTTTTTACTAGACTATCCCTTTAAGGGAAAAACAATGTTATAGTATACTGTCCCTTTAATCTTAAAACAAGCCTTTATTCAGTCTTAGGCACATCCAAAGACAGCAATGTTTTGGTCCCAATTGCTGTCTTTGAATGTGCCTATGACTGAATAAAGGCTTGTTTTAAGATTAAGGTGCTGTGGTCATGTATATAATATATATGTATATTAACATAAAGTATATATATATATATATATATATATATATATATATATATATATATATATATATATATATATATATATATATATATATATATATATATATATATATATATATATATATATATTATTTTTTTTTCTTTTTCTTATATATATTAGGGTTGCACCGATACCACTTTTTTAAGACCGAGTACAAGTACTGATACTTTTTTTCAAAATACTCACCGATACCAATTACCGATACTTTTTTTTATGTCATGACAGTTTACCAAGCACAATACAGACTAATGATTTAAGATCACTTCTTTATAATTATGAACTGTATCTCAAAAGACATTTTTAAATAAACAGTTTTATGTGCTTGTTGTCACAAAGTTCACAGAACATGTTTATAAATAAAATTATTACAATAACATATATTAATAATAACAACAATAAATAACAGCTGCAACAGCTGTGGCTGGGAAGCTACAATTTAAAGGGATGATTACTGGATGCAATTGGGTTGTAGGGTGGCTATATAACTCATCAATCTGACATTTGTACTTAATAAAAAGTTATATAATTTAATTCTGATAATAATATTGGGGAAGGAGTACCCAGTAATCCCCTTTGAGAAAAATGGAAAAATGGGGCATTTGCATTCTACTGACTCAACAGAAAATAGGGCTGGTCTTCATATTTTCCCAGGGCTGCTTTTTATTCCCAGTCCAGCCCTGGCTAAGGATGTTCCTTAGAGTACAGTATGTTTTGAGCACAATTGTTTAGGATGAGAACTAGCAATCTAGCAATTAGATTAATTTTTCAAACGTTAGTGGCAAGTTCTTATTAAGGAACAGAAGCATCTCTGCATGTTCAGCTATAAGTCTGTTTCTGCTATCAGTAAGGACGTTTGACGCTAAGCTGAACAGTCTTTCACTTTTCACACTACTGCATGGGTCAGAAAGATATTTTTGGGCCATTAAATCTCAGTTTATTAACTGCCCAGTACTTCAAGGGTTTGTCTGAATGAGGTACAGTGATCTCTCCCAGGTAGGCTTCCAGCTTTAAAGTAGCAGCTTTTGGAGCACTGCTCTGACGTACAATAATACAAATAAAAGCAATTTGTATTGGCAGAAGAGAAGTGAACACGTTTTAGTTAAGTCTCCACTCCAGCTTAAAATGAAATGGGAACATGCAGTTTGAGAAACGCCACAAGATGGCGTATGGCTAGGAATTGGGGGTATCGGTTTAAGTATCGGTGCATTTCCACGAGTACAAGTACTCATGCAAATACTTGGTATCGGCACCGATACCGATACTAGTATCGGTATCGGTGCAACCCTTATTTATATATATATATATATATATATATATATATATATATATATATATATATATATATATATATATATATATATATATATATATATATATATATATATATATATATATATATATATATATATATAGTATATGTACATATGCTATATATATATATATATATATATAGTATATGTACATATGCTTTTTTTTAACAAACAATACCAAGAGCATCAAGCAAATTTTATTACAAAAGTCAACTAGAAAATTGTTAACAATTGCATGCTCTATCTGATTCCTGAAAGTTTAATTTTGGTTTTACTTTCCCTTTAATTACCACTGCTGAGAGAGCACATATTAGGAATCAAAATGTTTCCATACATTTATTTCACCTTTTTAATTGCTAGATATAGGCTTCAGATCCATTTATGATCTATTATAAATACTGTGTAATTGTCCCTCCTAGTCAGTGTTATGGATATTGTAATAAAAAATGTAAAATGCTTTTTTAAATGGTGTTTTTTTTTTTTTTATTTAGGCAGATGTACTATTGCTGTCTAGCTCAGATCCAAATAGCCTTTGCTATGTTGAAACAGCTGAACTTGACGGGTATGTTTTAAATTTTTTTTTTCACAGTTCTACCCTATATACTCTAGAACTGGGAGCCTTATTATTTATTTTATATATATATATATATATATATATATATATATATATATATATATATATATATACATACATACATGGGAGATTATTAATGTTCGATAACAGAATAAAATTAGAAAATCGCCATTTTTTTCTCTCTCTTCCCTTTTTTCCCTTTATTTTTTCTTTTCTTTCTCTCGTGCCCCCAAATCCTACTGAGCAGCTGCAACAGGGGTTGAACACACAGCTAGCCAGAGACACTAATGCAAAACTGAAATCAGAGCATTTATTTTTGCATTACCATAGACTGGACAATGAAAATACAAGTGTAAGAGAGAACTGCTTTGAATAATATTAGGGATTAAGGGAATAAATGATGTTGGGTTATATCTCTGAATATGTATATACATAAGGATAAAGAGGACACTATCAGTAGGTGGTACATTACATTTCTAGCACACCCTTACCATAGAACCCCTTGAAGTAATTCAAAGCGATGAAACAAACATGTCAGCAGTACCTTATCTTAGCACTCTACCTTGCTCTGAAGATGAGATACATTATCAATGGGCCTGGGAGGGAAATCATTACAGAAAGGACGCCTAGTTGTAGCAATATAAAGATAGATAAACCAGCAGAAAGACATTAAAGGGACAGTCTACCGTAGAATTGTTATTGATTTTAAAAGTTAGATAATCCCTTTATTACCCATTCCCCAGTTTTGCACAACCAACACAGTTATATTAAAGGGGGGCAGTTTACTCAAAAATGTTCTCCCCTTTAATTTGTTCCCAATGATCCACTTTACCTGCTGGAGTGTATTCAATTGTTTACAAGTAGTTCCTTTACCCTTATATTGGCATTTGAAATAGTTGATTTGGCATGTGGTATCCCCACTGTTTAACCCTTAACACCCACCTATTCTGAAAGTTTGTGGCCGCATGTCCAAGCTGTAGATAAGCTTTGTAAATACAGCCAGCTGAAGAAATTGCCCTCCCAGTGGGATATAGCAGAGATAAGGTAATAAAATGTTAATTTTCCATTGTTCTCTCCAAGTACTGGTGATTGTTTTAATGACAGATATAAGATAAAGAAGCAGGTATATGTACACAATGTGATACAGTAATGAGATCTGATTATATCTACAAGCTCAACCCATTTTATTAGGTTGTGGCTTCAAAACAAAAAAATAATAGCTTTAATATACACAAATAAGCCTTAAAAAGCTAATTTTCATACTTTTTTACTCTGCAGTTGGTAAAAAAAGCAATTGTAAAAACATTAAGGGAAAAAATATTTTACAGGATACTGGCCCTTTAATATACTTTTTACCTCTGTGATTACCTTGTATCTAGGAACCTTCTTCCAGCCCCCTGATCACATGACTGTGACTGTTTATTATCTATTGTCTTAAACTTAGCATTGTTTTGTGCTAAATATTAAATAACCCCCTGGGCCTGAACAGTGTTATCTATATGGCCCATGTGTACTTTGTCTCTTTGTGTTGAAAAGAGATTTAAAAAGCATGTGATAAGAGGCAGCCCTCAAAGGCTTAGAAATTGGCATATGAGCCTACCTATGTTTAGTTTAAACTAAGAATACCAAGAGAAAAAAAAGCAAATTTGATTATAAAAGTAAATTGGAAAGTTGATTAAAATTATAAGTCCTATCTGAATAGTGAAAGTTGAATTTATGCTAGACTGTCCCTTTAAAGGGACACTCAATCAAAATGAAACTTTTATTATTCATGTCATTTTAAACAACTTTCCAATTTACTTCCATTAACAAAATGTGCACAATATATTTAAACCTTTTGATTCACCAGCTCCTACTGAGCATGTGCAAGAATAAGTGTGTATGCATTTGTGAATGGCTGATGGCTGTCACATGGTACGTGTATGCATTTGTGATTGGCTGATGGCTGTCACATGGTACAGGGGGAGCGGAAAAAGACATAACTTTTAAAACTCATTTGAAGTTCAGACTAAGTGCTATTGCATTGTCTTGTTATCTTGCATTTGTTGATTATGCAAATCTACTGTATTTACTGGTCCTTTAAGGTATATACTATACTTACAAGCTGAGTACTTATGAGAGACCCCATAATAAAATAAATCCTACAAATTTATAGCAATGTCTCTGTGTGATCATTGTAAATAAATATTAACTATGGGTAATATATCTTTATGAGGCATATACACCTTTTAGACCATTGACCAGAGTAGACCCATTATCTTAGCAAACAGGTTTAAGCATTATATAAAGTTTGTTAAATGCTAAGTAATTTAAAGGGACAGGAAACCCCAAGAATGTCATTCATAAAACAGATAGAACATACAATTTTAAACAACTTTCAAATTTACTTTTATTCTTAAATATGCTTTATTCTCTTGTTATTCTTTGCTGAAGTAATAGTATTGCACTACTGGCAGATAGCTGAACACATCTTGTTAGCCAATCACAAAAGTCAAATGTATGCAGGCACCAATCGCCAGCTAGCTCCCACTAGAGTAGGATATGTGCGTATTGATCAACAATGGATAACAAGAGAACAAATCACATTTGAAAATAGAAGTGATTTTAAAATTGTTTTAAAATAACATGCTCTATCTGATTCTCGCAAATGTAAGTTTGACTTTCCTATCCCTTTAAATGTAAAGTTATATGCAAGTCTTTAGCAGCACACAGATGCATAGTTAAACAAAAAAAAAAAGGGCTGTGAAATTGACAGGCAAGGAAAGGACTATAGTGTACTAGAGAAACTTGTATAGAGGTTAGGATTTGTAATATATACTAAACAGAGCATGAAAAAACAGCATATATCACCAATGTGATGGAAATAGTAGAATACCCTTATAGTAATCAGACCTTAGGTCATCATAAAGGGGGAAATCCATAGTTTAATCAAGTTTAGGTGAATGCATTCTATATTAGCTGACATATAGTGAATACCATGAATCTGTACAAGCATTATACTTACACTGAAAAAATGTGAAACTACTTTGCAATAAACTTTGATTATTTATTTTGTCCCCTTTTCATGTAATTTAGCTCTGAAAATAGAGCAATTTCTAATTCTCATAACTTGAAATGCACCTGCTGACTTATCAAGGCTAACTCTTCTACATATCTGCTCCTAATTGGCTTTCAGATAACTGCAAAACAATGTACTTTATACTAACTTTAAGATAGCGCTGAGCCTTGTTGTCTGTGGACTAAAGCTCACATCGAAAAATAATATCAGTAAAAATATTTTTTTTGATTTGTTTTAAAACGTTTAAGATTTGGCTGATAGCAAAACAAAATAAAATTACACAGTATTTACTGACCCTTTAAAGGGACAGCAAACCCCTTGCAATTTAATGCTGTTTCAGTTTTCAGGACAGAAAAATCTACAATCCCAGATGTAAATTACAGAAAAAGGGGTCAAAGTGTTTTAAAGTTTGCTAGTTGGTTGTTTGGCTGGATTAAAATACACCATTCCATTTCAATTTTAGCTTGACCCCTCCCCATACACTTCTAAAGATTTATATTAAAACTATCCCAGAAATATTTCATTCCCTCTTTTCCAAATGTTGTTTTTCAGAATTTCAGAAAATATCATTCCAATTGTGTGTCAAATTCACAAATTTAAATAAAGGTCTGTTCCAATCATAATGTGTATCTAAAATATATTCAAATAGTAGGATAGACTCTTGATATAGGACACCATTCACATTGTAAAATGAACTCATATTTGCCACTTGTGCTTAAAATATATATTTATTTATACTTTGTATATTTGAACAGAGCACAGGTGAGAGTGACTGGAAATATTGCTGAGCAGAAAGCAAAGGGAAATGTTTTTGTTTTCTTTGTTGAGACTGATGACGGAAGAGAAATGATTGTTGTGGGGTCTGACGCAAGCTGCCATTGTTTGGTTACATTATAGACAGTTCTACAATCTAAAGTAAATTGGAAGTAAAATTATTTGTTGCACAGATAAAACTATTAATGTACATACAGTATTAATGCACATACTTTGCTTTTTTGAAAGTACTGTATGATGGAATATATATATATATATATATATATATATATATATATATATATATATATATATATATATATATATATATATACATACAGTATGTCACATATTGTAAATATTTTATTATATCTTGTCATGTGACAACACTGAAGAAATTACACTTTGCTACAATGTAAAGTAGAGAGTGTACACCCTATATAACAGTGTAAATTTGCTGTCCCCTCAAAATAACTCAACACACAGCCATTAATGTCTAAACAGTTGGCAACAAAAGTGAGTACACCCCTAAGTGGAAATGTCCAAATTGGGCCCAAAATGTCAGTATTTTCTGTGGCCACCATTATTTTCCAGCACTGCCTTAACCCTCTTGGGCATGGAGTTCACCAGAGCTTAAGCAAAAAGAGATGGGTGGTGTGAGTGCTAGTCAAGTGGTTAAAGCTTAAATCCCTTGTGGTCTGGTAAATCTCAAATTACAGACTATTAAACAGAGATGTAGGAAAAGGTGTGGGATAAGCGCTCTAGCAGGTAGAGCTAACCAGAAGAGTATATGTATAAAATAAAATGAAATAACAAATGGACCCAATGTTGCTAATAAAAAAGTTACTTTATAATGAATTCATATAGCGGTTTTTGTCAAATATCATGTTAATACATACAAAATTGCAAAGGATGCCGGCATCTAAAAAAATATAAAAAACATCAAAAATGTATTAAAAAACAACAATGTGGTCGGCCGATATATTTAAATTAGAACAAAAAATATAAAAATTCACTGTTGAGGTTCTATGAAAAAATTTATAGTAAACAGTAAAATTGTATCTATGAATAAACTTGATTATGGCAGATAACTCTTATCACAGTAATCTTAGCTAACTATATATTACCAATACTTCGGAGAAACTGTGAATGATGAGTCGTGAGTTTTGACGTCATGTCACCTAACTAGTAATTTTCCTCCAATCACTATAGTAAACTTAAACACAGTGATTTTTAAATAAGTCCGGTTGGAAATGTATAATTGTATCAAAGTGTGATTGATATGTAATAGTTAGTAGCGATACTTGCAAATGTCCGATGTCCAACAGTCCTTTCCAAGTTATGTAACAAATTTGTTGTATTAGCGATTCTGGATTGTATGAAATGTTAATCCGTTCTTTTCTTTCATGTAATTAGCAAGAGTCCATGAGCTAGTGACGTATGGGATATACATTCCTACCAGGAGGGGCAAAGTTTCCCAAACCTCAAAATGCCTATAAATACACCCCTCATCACACCCACAAATCAGTTTTACAAACTTTGCCTCCTGTGGAGGTGGTGAAGTAAGTTTGTGCTAGATTCTACGTTGATATGCGCTCCGCAGCAGGTTGGAGCCCGGTTTTCCTCTCAGCGTGCAGTGAATGTCAGAGGGATGTGAAGAGAGTATTGCCTATTTGAATTCAATGATCTCCTTCTACGGGGTCTATTTCATAGGTTCTCTGTTATCGGTCGTAGAGATTCATCTCTTACCTCCCTTTTCAGATTGACGATATACTCTTATATATACCATTACCTCTACTGATTCTCGTTTCAGTACTGGTTTGGATTTCTACTACATGTAGATGAGTGTCCTGGGGTAAGCAAGTCTTATTTTTGTGACACTCTAAGCTATGGTTGGGCACTTTTATATAAAGTTCTAAATATTTGTGTTTAAACATTTATTTGCCTTGATTCAGGATGTTCAATATTCCTTATTTCAGACAGTCAGTTTCATTATTTGGGATAATGCATTTGAATTATCAATTTTCTTACCTTAAAATTTGACTTTTTTCCCTGTGGGCTGTTAGGCTCGCGGGGGCTGAAAATGCTTCATTTTATTGCGTCATTCTTGGCGCGGACTTTTTTGTCGCAAAAATTTTTTCTTTGTTATTTCCGGCGTCGTACTTGTCGCCGGAAGTTGCTTCATTTTTGACGTTTTTGCGCCAAAAATGTTGGCGTTACCGGATGTGGCATCATTTTTGGCACTAAAAGCATTTAGGCGCCAAATAATGTGGGCGTCTTTTTTGGCGCCAAAAAATATGGGCGTCATTATTGTCTCCACTTTATTTAAGTCTCATTGTTTATTGCTTCTGGTTGCTAGAAGCTTGTTCACTGGCATTTTTTCCCATTCCTGAAACTGTCATTTAAGGAATTTGATCAATTTTGCTTTATATGTTGTTTTTTATTTTACATATTGCAAGATGTCTCAGATTGAGCCTGAATCAGAAGATACTTCTGGAAAATCGCTGCTTGATGCTGGATCTACCAAAGCTAAGTGTATTTGCTGTAAACTTATGGTATCTGTTCCTCCAGCTGTTTGTAATGAATGTCATGACAAACTTGTTAATGCAGATAATATTTCCTTTAGTAATGTTACATTACCTGTTGCTGTTCCATCAACATCTAATACTCAGAGTGTTCCTGTTAACATAAGAGATTTTGTTTCTAAATCCATTAAGAAGGCTATGTCTGTTATTCCTCCTTCTAGTAAACGTAAAAGGTCTTTTAAAACTTCTCATTTTTCAGATGAATTTTTAAATGAACATCATCATTCTGATTCTGATAATGATTCCTCTGGTTCAGAGGATTCTGTTTCAGAGATTGATGCTGATAAATCTTCATATTTATTCAAAATGGAATTTATTTGTTCTTTACTTAAAGAAGTCTTAATTGCATTAGAAATAGAGGATTCTGGTCCTCTTGATACTAAATCTAAACGTTTAGATAAGGTTTTTAAATCTCCTGTAGTTATTCCAGAAGTTTTTCCTGTCCCTGATGCTATTTCTGAAGTAATTTCCAGGGAATGGAATAATTTGGGTAATTCATTTACTCCTTCTAAACGTTTTAAGCAATTATATCCTGTGCCATCTGACAGATTAGAGTTTTGGGACAAACTCCCTAAGGTTGATGGGGCTATCTCTACTCTTGCTAAACGTACTACTATTCCTACGGCAGATAGTACTTCCTTTAAGGATCCTTTAGATAGAAAAATTGAATCCTTTCTAAGAAAAGCTTACTTATGTTCAGGTAATCTTCTTATATCTATATATATTCTTCTATATCTTTAGCGGATGTTGCTGCAGCTTCAACTTTTTGGTTGGAAGCTTTAGCGCAGCAAGTGACAGATCATAATTCTCATAGCATTGTTAATCTTCTTCAACATGCTAATAATTTTCAACAAGATTGGGATATTCTCCCTGGAAATAAATGCTATATAGCACTCTCTGCCCAGACTGGGGTAGAGCCACTGATACCTTTTAAAATTTAACTTTTATTATTCACTTTAAAAAAATGGGTGAACACAAACAAATTAAAATGTCTCTATCTCTAAATAGCTGGTGTCAAAAGCTTCAGGTTATTACCAAATTATTCAAGTAACCGGTTGATTCCCAAATACTTTTATATATAGTTTTGTTAGATCAATCGGTATTCCCTTGTATTGGTCAAGTAAAATTGATAGGAGCTTAGTAATGGGTGTTTATTTCGTTTGAATGTCTCATATATTTTTTGAGGCTTGTATTGGTGTAAAATTAGTTTGAATTAAGCCTGAGTGACAGTAGGGATTATCAACTTTTATTCACGTTTGTACATAGATTTCAGTTGTGGTTAAGTGTTTTAAAGATTTGCTTTTCTTGGTTGTGTTGGTGTACAGATGCCCTGGTTTGGGTATCCCTTATATTCAGAGTTTTTGTGTATATTCCAATTTTTTATATACACTCTTAGATCATTAATTAAATAAAAACACTGGTATACAAGAATTCCTTGATACTGATAGTTTTCTTCCTAAGACCCACTGTTTACAATGTTTCTTTTTATAGTTACTCTTATTCTTATGGGTAGCTGGGCTATTGTATTTGTATATGTTTCATTCCTTCATAGGTACTCAACAATTGTTTTTAGTTATAATAGCAATATCCACCTTGGGATTTTATTCCATTTTCATGCTAATTTTGCTTTTTGTGTTGGGTGTATTATTCAGGTGGCTGTATAAATCCTATGAACATATAGTCCAGATTTGTTATATATCTTACTACTGGGTGATACAATAATCGTGTATGTATATTGCGTATGCTTATTCCAACATTCTTAGGCAATTTGTTGGATAATACTGCCTGTCTGCATCTATTTCTTTGCTTGATACTATATGAGCCCCCCTGTTAACAATCTTATCTTGCTGTTACCATTGTTTGTGGGGTTGCTATGCTGCTATATTTTGTATTGTTACTTTTAAACCACAAGTATTTTGTAATTGTAAAGTGTTATAATAAGTATACAATGTTGCAACACTCTAACTCTGGTTCCTTGCTAGGGACTCCGACATTGATTTTCCTTGTAATTAAGGTTCCACCTCTAAATTCGGTTACACTCTATGCTTATTTGACTGTACCTATTAATTGTGCCACTGGGTGAGTCTTTCGGATTACCTACAACCCGGTACTATGTCTTCATAAATTATTATAATGATATTTACGATAATATCCTAACTGCCGCTCTGCGCCGTTTACACTACAGCTAGGTTTGGCAGTCTGTCACTAATACAGAGTCTAGTTCGATTGAAATCCGTTGGCAATCGATACTTCTATTTGGCTAAGTCCCTTATGGACACTAGTGGGGATGCACTTGGGTTAATTATTTAAATAAGGTTACCCATAAGTTATATTCAGGTTTTTATCGTAGTTTAACCATTAACCCCCAACATGCATTCACACACTGTCTGATATCTTCCCCATTACTTTTACAAATTTTCGCTATTTGAGATAGATTAATTTAAAATACACATATAACACACTAGTGGGACCCCATTGTCCCACGCAACCCCCCTGACGCGTTTCGCCAGTTACGGCTTTATCAAAGGTGGCGGGCCGCCGATTTTCAAAGCCTTTATTTATTTTCAATTGCGGAAGTTCCGCCTCTACCATAATTTCATTCGTTGATCTCGGCTGTCAATCATGTGTGTACAGCCTATTGGGATCAATGTATACGATGCTGTATCTTGTTTTAAGGTCGACTGCTGATTTTGTATCTTAAGGTGGACCTATTCCTCTGCTAGATTTCTCTGCTTCTATTTTTATATCTAAGTCCATTCTTGTAGTAAATTCAATGGATCTTAGATATACCGTGTGTTCTTCTGTTATGTGGATGTATTTTCCTCCTATTATATACTGTATTTCGAATAACATTGCTTATATAAATGTCGTAACCGACATAATATGCTTATATATATGTTCACTGTTTACTGTATATGTCTTGATTTCGAATGTAGCTTTTAGTTTGTGTTTTTAACGTTAGTTTGTAATCTTAATTGTTTCGTTCTGAACACATTATTTTTCATTTTTAAATAAATCGCATGATTAACAATAACACAACTATGATCAAATGATTGTGATGGTCATTTCTACTGATAGCATTAGTGATGTTGTTCCCCTCCATGAGATTGTATAATCGTCGTTTTTCTATGTACATGTTTTACTATTTTTCACTGTCTGTGTATTTTCCTGTGTACATGTGTTTGTTATTTTTTCACTATCCTTCCTTTTTTCCTCTCTCAGATCTTGCTTTTGACTTATTTCTTATAATCTTAGTCCTTGTTTTGACTGTGTTGAATATACTTCAATTCAAGTATTATTGTATAATTTAATTTTTATTGACCTGCAGTTCTGAGTGAGATTTTATCTTTCCATATGTGTGTTTTCGTGCTTTCATCTGTGTCTACTGGTAACAATGTTCTCATATTGAAAGGAAATAGCATTCTTTTCATTTTTGGTGCTTACATACCCATCTAACTTGTTCTTGTTGTGACTTGTGTTGTTGTGAATTATGTTTATTGGTTTTTAGTGCCTTGGGTGTCATTTTGGTTCGTCATACATTGAAACAGTGTATTTACAATCTTTATATCAAATCATTTTCTTTTACTTTTTAAATACCTTACTTAGTGTCATATACATTGTGGTGCTCTCAATAACAGTGTGTGTTCCCAAGTGAACTTGTGATATTACCTGGGTGATTGTGCTCTATTGTGCCTTATAAGTGATGTGATAAAAAACAATATTAATGCATATTAGATTTAAATGTTGTGACTTGAAGCTTGTTTTTCCTCCCCTTATCCTATTACCCACTCTTTATGGGTTCTTGGAGTAGTTTTGTGTTTTGGTTCATTTTTTCTGTATTTAAAACTATGTATACATCTCTGTGGGAATATACAGGAATTATTGTTTCATCTCTCATAGGAATACAAAAAAGTTGTTATTTTCATTTATTCCATTTGGATGCACAGTATTTAGTAAATATATCCACTTGCTTTCAGCTTTAAGCAGAGCTGTTTCTAGGTCTCCTCCCCTAGCTGTAGTGTAAACGGCGCAGAGCGGCAGTTAGGATATTATCGTAAATATCATTATAATAATTTATGAAGACATAGTACCGGGTTGTAGGTAATCCGAAAGACTCACCCAGTGGCACAATTAATAGGTACAGTCAAATAAGCATAGAGTGTAACCGAATTTAGAGGTGGAACCTTAATTACAAGGAAAATCAATGTCGGAGTCCCTAGCAAGGAACCAGAGTTAGAGTGTTGCAACATTGTATACTTATTATAACACTTTACAATTACAAAATACTTGTGGTTTAAAAGTAACAATACAAAATATAGCAGCATAGCAACCCCACAAACAATGGTAACAGCAAGATAAGATTGTTAACAGGGGGGCTCATATAGTATCAAGCAAAGAAATAGATGCAGACAGGCAGTATTATCCAACAAATTGCCTAAGAATGTTGGAATAAGCATACGCAATATACATACACGATTATTGTATCACCCAGTAGTAAGATATATAACAAATCTGGACTATATGTTCATAGGATTTATACAGCCACCTGAATAATACACCCAACACAAAAAGCAAAATTAGCATGAAAATGGAATAAAATCCCAAGGTGGATATTGCTATTATAACTAAAAACAATTGTTGAGTACCTATGAAGGAATGAAACATATACAAATACAATAGCCCAGCTACCCATAAGAATAAGAGTAACTATAAAAAGAAACATTGTAAACAGTGGGTCTTAGGAAGAAAACTATCAGTATCAAGGAATTCTTGTATACCAGTGTTTTTATTTAATTAATGATCTAAGAGTGTATATAAAAAATTGGAATATACACAAAAACTCTGAATATAAGGGATACCCAAACCAGGGCATCTGTACACCAACACAACCAAGAAAAGCAAATCTTTAAAACACTTAACCACAACTGAAATCTATGTACAAACGTGAATAAAAGTTGATAATCCCTACTGTCACTCAGGCTTAATTCAAACTAATTTTACACCAATACAAGCCTCAAAAAATATATGAGACATTCAAACGAAATAAACACCCATTACTAAGCTCCTATCAATTTTACTTGACCAATACAAGGGAATACCGATTGATCTAACAAAACTATATATAAAAGTATTTGGGAATCAACCGGTTACTTGAATAATTTGGTAATAACCTGAAGCTTTTGACACCAGCTATTTAGAGATAGAGACATTTTAATTTGTTTGTGTAAACCCATTTTTTTAAAGTGAATAATAAAAGTTAAATTTTAAAAGGTATCAGTGGCTCTACCCCAGTCTGGGCAGAGAGTGCTATATAGCATTTCTTTCCAGGGAGAATATCCCAATCTTGTTGCAAGTTCAGTATCAGATGCTAGCACCACTCCTCAAAGGAATATAAAATATAGATACTATAAACCAAATACAGTATCTTAAATAATTGAAACTAGTGAGGAGCTTGCCTATATAGTGCCCTTGTTATCCTTGTGTGTTGAATGCTAATAATTTTATTTGTGATGCCATCTTTGATATCATTAGGGTTGATGTCAGGTATATGTCTCTAGCTATTTTAGCTAGAAGAGCTTTATGGCTTAAAACTTGGAATGCTGATATGTCTTCCAAGTCAACTTTGCTTTCCCTTTCTTTCCAGGGTAATACATTATTTGGTTCACAGTTGGATTCCATTATTTCAACTGTTACTGGGGGGAAAGGAACTTTTTTACCACAGGATAAAAAAATCTAAAGGTAAATTTAGGTCTACTAATCGTTTTCGTTCCTTTCGTCACAATAAGGAACAAAAGCCTGATCCTTCCCCTACAGGAGCGGTATCAGTTTGGAAACCATCTCCAGTCTGGATTAAATCCAAGCCTTTTAGAAAGCCAAAGTCAGCTCCCAAGTCAACATGAAGGTGCGGCCCTCATTCCAGCCCAGCTGGTAGGGGGCAGATTACGATTTTTCAAAGAAATTTGGATCAATTCGATTCACAATCTTTGGATTCAGAACATTGTTTCACAAGGGTACAGAATAGGCTTCAAGATAAGGCCTCCTGCAAGAAGATTTTTTCTTTCCCGTGTCCCAGTAAATCCAGTGAAGGCTCAAGCATTTCTGAAATGTGTTTCAGATCTAGAGTTAGCTGGAGTAATTGTGCCAGTTCCAGTACTCAAATCTCTTTATTGTACCAAAGAAGGAGAATTCCTTCAGACCAGTTCTGGATTTAAAAACATTGAATCATTATGTAAGGATACCAACATTCAAAATGGTAACTATAAGGACTATTCTGCCTTTTGTTCAGCAAGGGCATTATATGTCTACAATAGATTTACAGGATGCATATCTGCATATTCCGATTCATCCAGAGAACTATCAGTTTCTGAGATTCTCTTTCCTAGACAAGCATTACCAGTTTGTGGCTCTGCCGTTTGGCCTAGCAACAGCTCCAAGGATTTTTACAAAGGTTCTCTGTGCCCTTCTGTCTGTAATCAGAGAACAGGGTATTGTGGTATTTCCTTATTTGGACGATATCTTGGTACTTGCTCAGTCTTCACATTTAGCAGAATCTCATACGAATCGACTTGTATTGTTTCTTCAAAAACATGGTTTGAGGATCAATTTACCAAAAAGTTCATTGATTCCTCAGACAAGGGTAACCTTTTTAGGTTTCCAGATAGATTCAGTGTCCATGACTCTGTCTCTGACAGACAAGAGACGTCTAAAATTGGTTTCAGCTTGTTGAAACCTTGAGTCTCAATCATTCCCTTCGGTAGCCTTATGCATGGAAATTCTAGGTCTTATGACTGCTGCATCGGACGCGATCCCCTTTGCTTGTTTTCACATGCGACCTCTTCAGCTCTGTATGCTGAACCAGTGGTGCAGGGATTATACAAAGATATCTCAATTAATATCTTTAAAACCGATTGTACGACACTCTCTCTGACGTGGTGGACAGACCACCATCGTTTAGTTCAGGGGGCTTCTTTTGTTCTTCCGACCTGGACTGTGATTTCAACAGATGCAAGTCTGACAGGTTGGGGAGCTGTTTGGGGGGTCTCTGACAGCACAAGGGGTTTGGGAATCTCAGGAGGTGAGATTACCAATCAACATTTTGGAACTCAGTGCAATTTTCAGAGCTCTTCAGTCATGGCCTCTTCTAAAGAGAGAGTCGTTCATTTGTTTTCAGACGGACAATGTCACAACCGTGGCATATGTCAATCATCAAGGAGGGACTCACAGTCCTCTGGCTATGAAAGAAGTATCTCGAATACTGGTATGGGCGGAATCCAACTCCTGTCTAATTTCTGCGGTTCATATCCAAGGTATAGACAATTGGGAAGCGGATTATCTCAGTCGCCAAACGTTACATCCGGGCAAATTGTCTCTTCACCCAGAGGTATTTCTTCAGATTGTTCAAATGTGGGGACTTCCAGAAATAGATCTGATGGCTTCTCATCTAAACAATAAACTTCCCAGGTATCTGTCCAGATCCAGGGATCCTCAGGCGGAGGCAGTGGATGCATTGTCACTTCCTTGGAAGTATCATCCTGCCTATATCTTTCCGCCTCTAGTTCTCCTTCCAAGAGTGATTTCCAAGATTCTAAAGGAGTGCTCGTTTGTTCTGCTGGTGGCTCCAGCATGGCCTCACAGGTTTTGGTATGTGGATCTTGTCCGGATGGCCACTTGCCAACCGTGGACTCTTCCATTAAGACCAGACCTTCTATCGCAAGGTCCTTTTTTTTTTTCCATCAGGATCTCAAATCCTTAAATTTGAAGGTATGGAGATTGAATGCTTGATTCTCAGTCATAGAGGTTTCTCTGACTCAGTAATTAATACTATGTTACAGGCTCGTAAATCTGTATCTAGGAAGATATATTATCGAGTCTGGAAGATTTACATTTCTTGGTGTTCTTCTCATCATTTTTCTTGGCATTTTTTTAGAATTCCTAGAATTTTACAGTTTCTTCAGGATGGTTTGGATAAAGGGTTGTCTGCAAGTTCCTTGAAAGGACAAATCTCTGCTCTTTCTGTTCTTTTCCACAGAAAGATTGCTAGTCTTCCTAATATTCATTGTTTTGTACAGGCTTTGGTTCGTATAAAACCTGTTATTAAGTCAATTTCTCCTCCTTCGAGTTTGAATTTGGTTCTGGGGGCTCTTCAAGCTCCTCCGTTTGAACCTATGCATTCGCTGGACATTAAATTACTTTCTTGGAAAGTTTTGTTTCTTCTGGCCATCTCTTCTGCTAGAATAGTTTCTGAATTATCTGCTCTTTCTTGTGAGTCTCCTTTTCTGATTTTTCATCAGGATAAGGCGGTGTTGCGAACTTCTTTTAAATTTTTACCTAAGGTTGTGATTTCTAACAACATTAGTAGAGAAATTGTGGTTCCTTCATTGTGTCCTAATCCTAAGAATTCTAAGGAAAGATCGTTGCATTCTTTGGATGTAGTTAGAGCTTTGAAATATTATGTTGAAGCTACTAAAAATTTCCGAAAGACTTCTAGTCTATTTGTTATCTTTTCCGGTTCTAGGAAAGGTCAGAAGGCCTCTGCCATTTCTTTGGCGTCTTGGTTAAAGTCTTTGATTCATCATGCTTATGTCGAGTCGGGTAAAACTCCGCCTCAAAGGATTACAGCTCATTCCACTAGGTCAGTTTCTACTTCCTGGGCGTTTAGGAATGAAGCTTCGGTTGATCAGATTTGCAAAGCAGCAACTTGGTCTTCTTTGCATACTTTTACTAAATTCTACCATTTTGATGTGTTTTCTTCTTCTGAAGCAGTTTTTGGTAGAAAAGTACTTCAGGCAGCTGTTTCAGTTTGATTCTTCTGCTTATAATTTCAGTTTTTTCATTATAAGATTTAAACTTTGTTTTGGGTGTGGATTATTTTCAGCGGAATTGGCTGTCTTTATTTTATCCCTCCCTCTCTAGTGACTCTTGCGTGGAAGATCCACATCTTGGGTAGTCATTATCCCATACGTCACTAGCTCATGGACTCTTGCTAATTACATGAAAGAAAACATAATTTATGTAAGAACTTACCTGATAAATTCATTTCTTTCATATTAGCAAGAGTCCATGAGGCCCACCCTTTTTTGTGGTGGATATGATTTTTTTGTATAAAGCACAATTATTCCAATTCCTTATTTTTTTTTTTTTATGCTTTCGCACCTTTTTCTTATCACCCCACTTCTTGGCTATGCGTTAAACTGATTTGTGGGTGTGGTGAGGGGTGTATTTATAGGCATTTTGAGGTTTTGGAAACTTTGCCCCTCCTGGTAGGAATGTATATCCCATACGTCACTAGCTCATGGACTCTTGCTAATATGAAAGAAATGAATTTATCAGGTAAGTTCTTACATAAATTATGTTTTCTTGTATCCGTTTTGCAAAGTTAATCTGTTGTTTGTTAAAGCTCCTAAGCACCTATTTGTTATCCGTGCTGTTATATTGAATAGTGCTATGATGGGAGCCAGATGAGACAGAGGGGCACACAGGAATTATTCATACATCCATCTCAGTGTTTGATTAAAGAGATAGAAATGAACCTGTTTGCAGTGCCGGTGGAACAGTTCAGCATGTGGATGGCTTTAAATCAAATTAGAATTGTTACACACAGGGATTATTCATATGTCTTCTCTCTATATATATCATAGAGATGAACCTGTGAGTTGTAACACTATTGCCAGTGAATATCAGAGAGCAGAAGTAAGCAAATCTACGCGTTTCGGCAGTGTTAGCTACCTTTATCAAGATGCTTACTAAATGAAGTTGCTGCCTTTTATAGGGAGTATATAATTTAAGACAGGTGTATTAGAAGATGATCTGAATTAACCCATTCAGTATTTTCAAGGTGAGTGCCTTAAAAATCATTAATGGAGGATTTTTTTGAAAGTTAAATACATAGATAAAACAGAGTGCAAGAAATTGGTGTTTAAATTTAAACATTCCGTGATTTCATGTTAGATATCATATAGGCTTTCATTAATAGTATGGAAATCAACAGAAAATAATGAATGCCTATATCAAAAAAAGTTTTTTCACTGAAAATACACTAAGAAAATGTAATATATATTTTGCCAAAAAAACGATATATGAAGGAAATCTTTTATATAAAAATGCACATTATACCATTGGCTATTATCATTTTATTATTGGTATTTATAATACTTTTGCAAAATTGCAAGTTGGGGTTAATAAATCGTTATATGGTTGTGATAAGCACTCACTTGTATAAAGTGAGGAATAATATTATTCGAAAGGATCTTAAAAAGTGTTCTTAAAAAATGATCTTCTGAAGTGTGTAGAAAATCAACTAACTATATAATAAAAAGAATAGAATGAAAAAGAAAAAATGAAAAATGAATAAAATAGAAAATGGGGGGACATAGTATAAAGTGATTGTGTGATAAGTATATATAGATGATTATATCGCTAGAGGAGGCTATAGTATGGCCTCACCTATATATAGTTAGATAATAATTTGAATATGAACGAAATAATGATTTTTATTACAAGTGTGTTTCAAATATATGTGCAACTATCTTGTTAGTTATGAAACATGTAACTCGTTATAGAATAGAGTTGAGGTCAAAGGAACTATTAAGTCCCAGTGGATGCACTGTTTTAAATTTAAAGATTAGTTCTGCTTCCTATTTCAGAAGTATTTTTTCTATATTACCCCCCCCTATTGATGATTTTTAAGGCACTCACCTTGAAAATACTGAATGGGTTAATTCAGATCATCTTCTAATATACCTGTCTTCAATTATATACTCCCTATAAAAGGCAGCAACTTCATTTAGTAAGCATCTTGATAAAGGCAGCTAACACTGCCGAAACGCGTAGATTTGCTTACTTCTGCTCTCTGATATTCACTGGCAATAGTGTTACAACTCACAGGTTCATCTCTATCTCTATGATATATATAGAGAGAAGACATATGAATAATCCCTGTGTGTAACAATTCTAATTTGATTTAAAGCCATCCACTTGCTGAACTGTTCCACCGGCACTGCAAACAGGTTCATTTCTATCTCTTTAATCAAACACTGAGATGGATGTATGAATAATTCCTGTGTGCCCCTCTGTCTCATCTGGCTCCCATCATAGCACTATTCAATATAACAGCACGGATAACAAATAGGGGCTTAGGAGCTTTAACAAACAACAGATTAACTTTGCAAAACGGATACAAGAAAAGAACGGATTAACATTTCATACAATCCAGAATCGCTAATACAACAAATTTGTTACATAACTTGGAAAGGACTGTTGGACATCGGACATTTGCAAGTATCGCTACCAACTATTACATATCAATCACACTTTGATACAATTATACATTTCCAACCGGACTTATTTAAAAATCACTGTGTTTAAGTTTACTATAGTGATTGGAGGAAAATTACTAGTCAGGTGACGTGACGTCAAAACTCACGACTCATCATTCACAGTTTCTCCTAACGGCTAACAGATCAGATGCCCTCATCATACACTGTGCTCCAAAACCTAACTGTTTAACCGAAGTATTGGTAATATATAGTTAGCTAAGATTACTGTGATAAAAGTTATCTGCCATAATCAAGTTTATTCATAGATACAATTTTACTGTTTACTATATATTTTTTCGTAGAACCTCAACAGTGAATTTTTATATTTTTTGTTCTAATTTAAATATATCGGCCGACCACATTGTTGTTTTTTAATACATTTTTGATGTTTTTTATATTTTTTTAAATGCCGGCATCCTTTGAAATTTTGTATGTATTAACATGATATTTGACAAAAACCGCTATATGAATTCATTATAAAGTAACTTTTTTATTAGCAACATTGGGTCCATTTGTTATTTCATTTTATTTTATACATATAATCATCTGGTTAGTTCTACCTGCTAGAGCGCTTATCCCACACCTTTTCCTACATCTCAGTTCACCAGAGCTTCACAGATTGCCACTGGAGTCCTCTTCCACCCCTCCATGAGGACATCACGGAGCTGGTGGATGTTAAAGACCTTGCGCTCCCCCACCTTCCGTTTTTGACGATGCCCCACAGATGCTCAATAGGGTTTAGATCTGGAGACATGCTTTGCCAGTCCATCACCTTTACCCTCAGTTTCTTTAGCAAGGCAGTGGTCGTTTTGGAGCCGTTATGTTGGAATACTGCCCTGTGGCCTAGTCTCCGAAGGGAGGGGATCATGCTCTGCTTCAGTATGTCACAGTACATGTTGGCATTCATGGTTCACTCAATAAACTTTAGCTCCCTAGTGCCGGCAGCACTCATGCAGGCCCAGACCATGACACCCCCATCACCATGCTTGACTGTAGGCAAGACACACTTGTCTTTGTACTCCTCACCTGGTTGCCGCAACACACGCTTGAGACCATCTGAACCAAATAAGTTTATCTTGGTCTCATCGGACCACAGGACATGGTTCCAGTAATCCAGCCTGCTTGTCTTCAGCAAACTGCGGGCTTTCTTGTGCATCATCTTTAGAAGAGGCATCCTTCTGGGACGACAGTAATGCAGACCAATTTGATGCAGTGTGCGGCGTATGGTCTGAGCACTGACAGGCTGACCCCTTCAACCTTTGTAGCAATGCTGGCAGCACTCATACGTCTATTTCCCTAAGACAACCTCTGGATATGACACTGAGCACGTGCACTCTACTTCTTTGGTCGACCATGGGGAGGCCTGTTCTGAGTGGAACTTGTCCTGTGAAACCGGTGTACAGTCTTGCCCACCGTGCTGCAGCTCAGTTTCAGGGTCTTGGCACTCTTCTAATAGCCTCTAGGCCATCTTTATGTAGAGCAACAATTCTTTTACCATGAGGTGCCATGTTGAACTTCCAGTGACCATTATGAGAGAGTGTTAGAGCGATAAAATCCAAATTTAACACACCTGCTCCCCATTCACACCTGAGACCTTGTAACACTAACGAGTCACATGACACCAGGGAGAGAAAATGGCTAATTGGGCCCTATTTGGAAATAGCTCTGTGATGTCATCATGGAGTTGTGGAAGAGGATTACAGTGGCAACCTGTGAAGCTCTGGTGAACTCCATGCCCAAGAGGGTTAAGGCAGTGCTGAAAAATAATGGTGGCCACACAAAATATTGACACTTTGGGCCCAATTTGGACATTTTCACTTAGGGGTGTACTCACTTTTGTTGCCAATGGTTTAGACATTAATGGCTGTGTGTTGAGTTATTTTGAGGGGACAGCAAATTTACACTGTTATACAGGCTGTACACTCACTACTTTACATTGTAGCAAAGTGTCATTTCTTCAGTGTTTTCACATGAAAAGATATAATAAAATATTTACAAAAATGTGAGGAGTGTACTAACTTTTGTGATATACTGACTATATATACTGTATGTGTGTGTGTGTATATATATATATATATATGTGTGTGTGTGTATATATATGTATTAGAAAATAGGTTAGGGGGTAGCAGAGTTTAGCATAAAGTAACAGGTATCTCTTATATTGTCTTTTATTTAATCGCAACTTAATGCTTAAATTATTGAAGGGAATACCTGTTGTGGTTAACTGGTTTAGAGGAACATACAACAACTAGTTAAACTAATTGTACCAGAGGATACAATCCAGTTTAAGAAAAGAACCAGTTCCACAATCGTATAGTACCGGTTAGCTCTGCTAGAACAGAGATTATATCAATATTAAAAATGTTCCATATCATTCATACATTTAAACTTTATTGTTATCAACTAGGAACATGCACACATACAGTAGCTAGGCTAAAAGTTAAAAACACTTAAGCTCAGGGGATTGCACAATCGCAATTGTGTACTAGAGAAAATAATCTATAACGTTCAACAGTCCTCAGTCCGTAAATTATTAGAAGTAAACTAAGCCCTTGCAATCCGAGGGCTGATTTAATATTACTTATATTGCTTATAAGGACCAGAGGCTGTGATAAATATTATTAAGTTAAAGGTACATTACTTTTACCCACAAGAGCAAGCAAATTAAAAAACGATCAGGAGAGACAGAGCTACTCCTGATGGACCCCTGGCGCGCGTTTCATGAACGCTTCCTCAGAGGGGGTCGTTCGTGAAACGCGCGTCAGGGGTATGAATGATATGGAACATTTTTAATATTGATATAATCTCTGTTCTAGCAGAGCTAAGCGGTACTATACGTTTGTGGAACTGGTTCTTTTCTTAAACTGGATTGTATCCTCTGTTACAATTAGTTTAACTAGTTGTGTGTGTGTGTGTATGTGTATATATATATATATATATATATATCACTGTATTATATATATCACTGTATTATATATATCACTGTATTATATATATCACTGTATTATATATATCACTGTATTACATAATTATGTACTTTTACAAGCCAAGCACAGCTGTCATTACCTTCAGAATTAGTAGTAATATCTCTTGGTACATCCCTAAATCAGGCCAGGATGTGATTCAAGAAAAGATACTGTACAAACGAGGTTAATAAAAAAAAATTAAATGTTCTTTTGCAAAAACATTTAAATGGATATAAAACACATTTTTTTTTTCTTTCATGATACAGATAGAACATGCAATGTTAATCAACTTTCTCATTTACTCCTATTATCAATTTTTCTTTGTTCTCTTGGTATCTTTATTTGTAAAAGCAGGAATGTAAGCTTAGGAGCTGGCCCAATTACTTTTTTAAAGATACCAAGAGAATGAAGAAACATTTATAATAGGAGAAAATTAGAAAGTTGCTTAAAATTGCATGCTCTATCTGAATTATTAAAGAAAAAAATTGTTTCATATCCCTTTAAGAAAATGAATTTGTTGTCCTTGCATGTGGTTAAATATATTTCCATTCATTATCCATTAGAATCCATTCAAGTACCATTAACTTAAATATAATATTATGTCTATTATTATATTATATATCTAAAGGGGGGGAAAGCAGTAATGTATATTGTAGTGTTTTTTTTTTGTTTTTTTTTGGGGGGGGGTTTGTTTTTTTTTGTTTTTTTTTACTACACATAATGGAACAGTTTAATATAACATTATTAATATGTTTAAAGTCCCTTTTAAAATATGCAGTAACTGTTGTTATACTTTAAATTTTCTATGTATCCTTTCTTTTCAGTGAAACCAACTTAAAATTCAGAATGTCACTTGAAGTGACTGATAGGTTTCTCCAAGATGAGAAAGCACTGGCTGAATTTGATGGTAAGTGAATTAAATGGCACAAAATAAAAATAAAAAAAAGAAAGAAAATGTATTGTGTTAGGACATTTTGTTACTACATTACTGATTGTATGTAACGGTGTTAACACCCAAAAAGGTAAAAAAACAACCGCTAAGCATCCTCTGGAGACTAAACATAACTAGAACCTAATAAAGTATTACAAAGCAGATCCGTGAAGTTCAACATAATATTTTACTGTCCATTAATATTCATAAATTGTATCCACAAAGGCTTTGAAAATAAAGACAGTGAAAAACAGATCCATATTATGGTAATCAAATATATCTAAACATGTTAAAAAAATAAAATCAGACTTCATGTGCTAATCTTAGTGATAATATAATAGACATTCAACATGAGATCTAAACAGACACCTCATATATATATATATATATATATATATATATATATATATATATATATATATATATATATATATATATATACATATACATACACGTTTACTTTCCCCATGATGTAACCAATATGAGACATTTAAGATATGTATATGGATGTAACATACACATAGTGAAAATTTACGTCTGCTCCCTGATGCTAGCTTTATCTGTGTTTAATTATATATGTTTAACTAGACTTTGGTATTGCATTTTTATGTTTTATTTTGTTGAAATACTTTGATCAGTTTGTCTACATGTAGGTAACTCTGAGGATACATTTGTAGCGATATCTTAGACAATAGCTGGTATATAGACTTGTTATCTCTATTACTAGATCCAACATAGGACTATTGTTACACTTATAGGAGTTGGAAGTGATTACACTAAACATTTGTATCTTTATACACATCTATACATTGATTTGAATACTGTTATGTTAAATAGTTTTTGATACATTTATGATACACATTGATACATTGCAGGAATAACAACTGAGGTTTGTGATAATATTAAAGTGAATGTAAATTTTGATGCTAAAGTGCCCAGTTTTTAAAACTTCGATCAAAAACAGGGGCACTTTAATTCATCAAAATTTACATTTGACTCCTGTTGTGAAAAAAATACTTACCTTTTAATCTTCACAGCAGCTCCAGCTTCCTCCACCCGTTTCAAAGCCTCTTCCTGGGTCTAAAATGAGGCATCCGGCTTCCTCCAATCACAGCCTTGAATCAGACACTGATTCCCCCGGGAGGGAAGCTGTGATTGGAGGATGACCTTTTAATCATTTCTGACATAAGAAATGGCTTGTGAGACCGGAGGAAGCTGGAGCTGCTGTGAAGATTAAAAGATAAGTTTTTTTTTCACAACAGGAGTGAAATGTAAATTTTGATGAATTAAAGTGCGCCTGTTTTTAATCAAAGTTTTAAAAACCGGGCACTTAAGCATCAAAATTTACATTCACTTTAAATAGAGAATTTGTTTTTATCACTAGCAAGGATTGATGTTCGGCAAATGGTCCCACTATTACTACACTATATCTTTATTATTGCACTGTATAATATTAACACAATAATAGTAACTATGAGCATTCACAATGTATTTGTCTTTTCTATGGTTGCTATGGCAACAGTTGGGTGTTTTTTTTGGAAAGTGGGTGGGGTTTCAATGGGTATAAAATGTTTGATTCACTCTGTACAATTATTGGTCTGATGAAGGAGTGAACACCCGTAAACGACACTGGTTTATATGGAATAAAACACTTTTTTTATTTCACCTGTATCAAGTCCAGTGAGTGATTGTGTTATAACTTGGATATTTGAACTTTCTATATATGTGTGTGTGTGTGTATGTGTGTATATATATATATGTATGTGTATGTATGTATGTATATATGTGTGTGTATATATATATATATATATATGTATATATGTAGCGGGTGTTCCAGCACTCCGACTTTGGTCAGTAATTCTGAACCTGGGTGCAATCCTCAAAAGAATAAGTAGAACAGTATAGGAAGATGATGGGCACTCTCAGGGTTTGTGAAATTTGCATATCAGCAAAAAAGTTATTTATTCATTCTTGTTAGTCACAACTTTGTTAAGTCGACGTTTCGGCTTACGCAGAAGCCTTCATCAAGACAAGTAAAAACTTGCAAACGGCTAAAAGCCGTGCCCACCAGAACCGGTTTGCTTTTAGCCGTTTGCGAGTTTTTACTTGTCTTGATGAAGGCTTCTGCGTAAGCTGAAATGTCGACTTAACAAAGTTGTGACTAACAAGAATGAATAAATATCTTTTTTGCCGATATTCAAATTTCACTCCTATATACAAACTCTATTTTTTCCTATAGCTGTTTTTATTGGTTTAAAAATGTTGTTGGCCTTATGTGTTCCGCTCTCAGGACTGGTCGATTGTGAAGAACCAAATAATCGCCTGGACAAGTTTGTTGGAACTTTATACTGGAAAAACATGAGCTACAGTCTTGATGTTGATAAAATTTTGCTTCGTGGCTGCATGATCCGGAACACTTGCTTCTGTCATGGGCTTGTTTTATTTGCAGGTAAATCACCTTTTTGTATTGCTATTTTACTAAAGAGTGATGAAAAAAGTAAGTTAAAGGGACATTAAAAACATTGTTTTCTTTGTTAAATATAAAATAGGGCGTTTTATATACCTTTCTCTTCCTGCTTGAGTTGGTTAATTTAGTTTATTTTGGGTTAGATAGGCTAAGCTGCTAATTGTACAAATAATAGATTTGTATGTATGTAAGCCTTTATTTTGGGCGCAAGTATGCTAGTTGCCATTTTAAATTATTTTTGTGCGTCAATAGTTTTGCAGTGCACAGTGTCTTTGTCAGTTTGGGCAGTTTATACACTGCTTCAAAGCTGGTGTTGGAGTGTGTGTGTGTGTATGTGTGTATGTATATATATATGTGTGTATGTGTGTATATATATATATATATATATATATATATATACACATACACACACACATATACACACACACATATATATATACACATATACACATATATATATATATATATATATATATATATACATATATATGTGTGTGTGTGTATGTATGTGTGTGTATGTATATATATGTGTATGTATGTATATATATATATATATATATATACATACACACATACACACACACACACACACACACACACACACACACACATATACACACACACATTTGAAAAGTATAAATTTCAAATAATTAAAGTTAAAGTTTCTACTGTGATAGATGCATCTTGGGATACTTAATTTTTTGCTTACTTTTTAGGTGCTGACACAAAAATTATGCGAAACAGTGGGAAAACCAAATTAAAAAGAACAAAAATAGACTATCTAATGAACTACATGGTGTACACGGTAAGGACAGAGCTCCTATATTATATTAAAGGGACACTGAACCCAAATTTTTTTCTTTCATGATTCAGATAGAGCATGCAATTTAAAGCAACTTTCTAATTTACTCATTATCAATTTTACTTCATTCTCTTGGTATCTTTATTTGAAAAAGCAGGAATGTAGGCTTACGAGCCGGCTAAATGTAGCCACCAATCAGCAAGCACTATCCAGGGTCTAAACCAAAAATGGGCGGGCTCCTATGCTCATATAACAGTTTTTTTCTTTCTTTCAAATAAAGATACCAAGAGAACAAAGAAAAATTGATAACAGAAGTAAATTAGAAAGTTGCTTAAAATTGCATGCTCTGTCTGAATCATGAAAAAATTTGGGTGTTGTATCCCTTTAACCATTTTGGTACTATTTGACATCTCCTTTGACATCGAGTTACCTAGAAATTAATTCTTGGATTACATTTTTTTTTTCTATATAGCACTTAAACAACTCCAATTTGAAACCCCATTTTTACTGTTGGTTTATTGGTAGTATATTATATATATATATATATATATATATATATATATATATATATATATATATATATATATATATATATATATATATATATATATATATATATATATATATTCATAGTTGCATAAATATAAACATAAAAAAAGCCATTTTTGGTTGTTTCCCCTACATATTTTTGTCTACAAATGCTCCCTTAATTGACTTTTTTGTTTGATTATTCATGGGTTCTATTCCATTGTTTGTACCGCTTAATGGCTTTTATTCCTATTTATTGAACCCCTTATATGGAATATGGAGAGATACAAAGATAACATTTTATAACACTTGATAACTTTTCTGTTACTTAATGGTTAAGGCTCATCTGGATAAATGTACTCATCAAAATGTCCTTGATTTAAGGGACATATTGATTTACACATACGGACCCAGGTGGTTTCGGCTTCTTGTATACGCACCATCTTGCTATCTCAGCTCTCTATTTTTGTGTTACCCTCAGCCCCTGAACAAATCCAAGAACTTGTAACAAGTAGAAGCACATTAGTTATGGAAATCTTTGGTCCTTGATGTGATACTACCCTAGTCCTTGTTGGGATAAATTTATCAGGCGGTTTTTAAACATTTTCTATCCTGTACTATTGAAAAGCTACATATATTAAGTTATCTATTTTACAAATCCACCCACACATCAGACCACCGTTCTAGAATATTTCAATGAGTGTTCTACAGAATCTGTGTCTGGTCACAAATGAACAGATCAGCTTTGCTCACTCTGTAATTTCAGGATGTTTTTACTTGAGCACAAGTCATCTACAGTTTTTTTGTAGCCCTCACAGGCTGATCATGGACACCACCTATGTTCCTCTATCATCTTATTGTAATTTCAAACCCAACAATTATTGAAGTACTTATTAATAACTGAAGAAAGTTCTTTCCAATTTATGGTTGCGCTTCAGTAGACATAAGTCCTCTGAGGTTGTGTATAAAGTACACATAACTTTAAACTTATTGTCAATTTTTTTTATTGAATTATATGTTAGTCTGGCACTACATTTAGGATTCTTCACCAGTTTTGCAAAGTTGCTATTTTGACCCATTATAATGAAAAAGCCTAGAATGGTTTGTTATGCGTTTGCAAATAATACCTTACGCTGCAATCAGGTGGATTCTTTCACCACCCTGCCATTCAGGTGGATTCCGAAAATGGCAGGGTGGATTAAATTAGCCAATAGGAATTCAGTAGCTCTCATCCTATTGGCTGATTTTGAAATTGAAGAATCAAATCAGCTAATAGGAATTCAAGGGACGCCATCTTTAATCGCGTACCTTGAATTCACTATTCAGTGTTCGGCGGCGATCGTACGAAGAGGATCCTCCATGCTCCGCGGTCGCCGGTCTTCAGTTCCAAGGTCGCCAGTCTTCAGCTCCATGGTCATCGGTCTTCAGCTCCACTCCACGCCGGATGTTCCTGGAAGAAGAAAGAAGAGGTCGCCACTTGGAAGAAGACTTCACCGCATTGGACAGGACCTTCTCCGCCAGGACTTCATGAACGGTGACTACCAACCTGGGGGTTAGGCTTAGTTTTTTTTTTAGTTTTTTTGGGGGGGTTTATTTAGATTAGGGTGGGCATTTTGTAAAAGAGCTAAATGCCCTTTTAACGGAAATGCCCAACAAATGCCCTTTTCAGGGCAATGGGTAGTTTAGGTTTAGTGTTAGTTTTTTTTATTTTGGGGGGTTTGGTGGGTAGGGGGTTTTACTGTTAGGGGACACTTTGTGTATTTTTAATGTAAAAGAGCTGTTGCTTCTGGGGCAATGCCCTGCAAAAAGCCCTTTTAAGGGCTACTGGTAGTTTATTCTTAGAGTAGGGGGTGTTTTTATTTTGGGGGGGGCTTTTTTATTTTCATAGGGTCCGGGATTAGGTTTAATTTTCTAAACTTTGGTAATTTGTTTTTTTATTTTCTGTAATGTTAGCCTTTTTTATTTTTTGTAATCTTTTAGCTTTTTTTGTAACTTTAGTGTTTTTTAGATTAGTTAATTTAGGGGGTATTAGGTTAGGGGGCTTAGTAGTTTAATTAGTTGTGTTGTGGGTTTTGGCAGTTTAAGGGGTTAATAGGGTAAATAGGTTTATTGCAATGTGGGGGTTTAGGGGTTAACAGGGTAAATAGGTTTATTGCAATGTGGGGGTTTAGGGGTTAATAGGGTAAATTGGTTTATTGCGATGTGTGGGTTTAGGGGTTAATAGGTTAATTATGTGTATTGCAATGTGGGGGTTTTCGATGTGGGGGTTTAGGGGTTAATAGGGTAATTATGTTTATTGCAATGTGGGGATTTTGCGGTTTAGGGGTTAATAGGGTAAATAGGTTTATTGTGATGTGTGGGTTTTGTGGTTTAGAGGTTAATAGGTTAATTATCTGTATTGCGATGTGGGGGTTTTGTGGTTTAGGGGTTAATAGGGTAATTAGGTTTATTGCGATGTGGGGGTTTTGCAGTTTAGGGATTAATAGGTTTATTAGGTTTATTGCGATATGGGTGGTTGATGATTAAGGGGTAAATTACTAACACACATTTTCATTTTCAACCTCTCCCTCAGCACTGGTATATTTCCCTCATCGATGAAACATGCACTGGTCACACCTATCCTCAAAAAACCTTCCCTTGATCCTACCTCCCCATCCAACTACCACCCTATTTCCCTCCTCCCTCTTGCTTCAAAGCTTCTCGAAAAATTAGTACAGGGAGTGCAGAATTATTAGGCAAGTTGTATTTTTGAGGATTAATTTTAGGGGGATATCTGTGTGTGCAGGTAACTATTACTGTGCATAATTATTAGGCAACTTAACAAAAAACAAATATATACCCATTTCAATTATTTATTTTTACCAGTGAAACCAATATAACATCTCAACATTCACAAATATACATTTCTGACATTCAAAAAAAAACAAAAACAAATCAGTGACTAATATAGCCACCTTTCTTTGCAAGGACACTCAAAGCCTGCCCATCCATGGATTCTGTCAGTGTTTTGATCTGTTCACCATCAACATGCGTGCAGCAGCAACCACAGCCTCCCAGACACTGTTCAGAGAGGTGTACTGTTTTCCCTCCCTTGTAAATCTCACATTTGATTATGGACCACAGGTTCTAATAGGGTTCTAGATCAGGTGAACAAGGAGGCCCATGTCATTAGATTTTCTTCTTTTATACCCTTTCTTGCCAGCCACGCTGTGGAGTACTTGGACGCGTTGTGATGGAGCATTGTCCTGCATGAAAATCATGTTTTTCTTGAAGGATGCAGGACTTCCTTCCTGTACCATGCTTGAAGAAGGTGTCTTCCAGAAAACTGGCAGTAGGACTGGGAGTTGAGCTTGACTCCATCCTCAACCCACGAAAAGGCCCCACAAGCTCATCTTTGATGATACCAGCCCAAACCAGTACTCCACCTCCACCCTTGCTGGCGTCTGAATCGGACTGGAGCTCTCCTGCCCTTTACCAATCCAGCCACGGGCCCATCCATCTGGCCCATCAAGACTCACTCTCATTTCATCAGTCCATAAAACCTTAGAAAAATCAGTCTTGAGATATTTCTTGGCCCAGTCTTGACGTTTCAGCTTGTGTGTCTTGTTCAGTGGTGGTCGTCTTTCAGCCTTTCTTACCTTGGCCATGTCTCTGAGTATTGCACACCTTGTGCCTTTTGGGCACTCCAGTGATGTTGGCAGCTCTGAAATATGGCCAAACTGGTGGCATCTTGGCAGCTGTTACGCTTGACTTTTCTCAGTTCATGGGCAGTTATTTTTGCGCCTTGGTTTTTCCACACGCTTCTTGCGACCCTGTTGACTATTTTTGAATGAAAACGCTTGATTGTTCGATGATCACGCTTCAGAAGCTTTGCAATTTTAAGAGTGCTACATCCCTCTGCAAGATATCTCACTATTTTGGACTTTTCTGAGCCTGTCAAGTCCTTCTTTTGACCCATTTTGCCAAAGGAAAGGAAGTTGCCTAATAATTATGCACACATGAATATGGTGTTGATGTCAGACCACAACCCCTTCTCATTACAGAGAAGCACAATCACCTAATATGCTTAATTGGTAGTAGGCTTTCGAGCCTATACAGCTTGGAGTAAGACAAACATGCATAAAGAGGATGATGTGGTCAAAATACTCATTTGCCTTATAATTACTGCACTTCCCTGTATATGCATCCCTATCCCATTTCCCCTTACGTTAAACTCCCCTTCTTGACCCACTGCAATCTGGATTTCGTCCCTATCACTCCTCAGAGGAACAGCTATTGTTAAGGTCACCACACCGACCCTACCTTACAGCAAAATCAAAAAGGCCACTCTCTCTTGCTTATCCTCCTTGATCTGTCCGCAGCCTTTCGTACACTGTCGACCATCCACCTTTTCTGCTCCAAACCTTCGGTATCTGTGACACAGCCCTTTTGTGGCTCTCTTCCAACCTATCAAACCGTATCTTCAGTGTAGCCTTCTCTGGGGCCTCCTCTGCCCTGTCACCATTTTCTGTCGGAGTACCGCAAGGCTCTGTCCTCGGTCCCCTTCTCTTCTCAATCTATACGTCATCACTAGGCTCCCCACGGTTTCCAATATCATTTGTATGGCGATGACACCCAAATCTACTTCTCTGCACCAGACCTATCTCCTTCCTTGCTAACCCGTGTCACTAACTGTCTTTCTCACATCTCTTCCTGGATGTCCTCCCACTACCTCAAGCTAAATCTCTCCAAAACTGAGCTCCTCATTTCCCCCCCTTCTTCCAAAATCTCCACCCCCAATATCTCTAACTGTAGACAACTCCATCATTACCCCTACCCCGCATGCCCGATGTCTCGGGGTCACATTTGACTCAGATCTTTCCTTCACTCCTCACATTCAGTCCTTGGCTAAAGCCTGCTGCTTCCACCTTAAAAACATCTCCAAAATTAGACACTTCCTTAGACAAGACACAACTAAGATTTTAATCCACTCTCTCTTATTCTTTCCTGCCTTGATTACTGCAACTCTTTCCTCTCTGGTCTCCCCACCTGCCGCCTAGCTCCCTTACAATCCATAATGAATGCCTCTGCCAGACTCATCTTCCTTACACGTCGCTCTTCATCTGCTGCTCCTCTCTGCCAATCCCTTCACTGGCTTCCTCTTGCCTCTAGGATCAAACACAAAATTCTCACTCTGACATAAAAAGCCCTCAACTGCACTGCTCCCCCCTATATCTCAGACCTTGTCTCCAGATACTCTCCCTCCCTTCCCCTTCGCTCTGCTCACGACCTCCTACTCTCCTCCTCTCTGGTTACCTCATCGCACTCCCGTTTACAGGACTTCTCCAGACTGGCTCCCATCTTGTGGAACTCTCTGCCTCGCCCCACAAGACTCTCCCCTAGTTTTGAAAGCTTCAAGCGCTCCCTAAAGACTCTACTGTTCAAGGATGCATGCAACCTATGCTAACCTTACCTTTATACCAGTTCACTACCCTCCATTTGCTATCCCCTGAACCCCCTTAGCATGTAAGCCTAAGAGTCAGCCTGTTTGTAGATCACACTTCTTAACAGTGCAACTCTTGGCAGGGCCCTCTACCCATTTGATTCCCTTTAATTGTTTTGTTTGTACTCCCCTTTGTTATATAGCGCTGCGGAATCTGTTGGCACTCTACAAACTAAACCGATAATAATAAAAATAAATAAATAATTACTTTATTATTTTGCTATGTGTGGTTTTGCGGTGTATGTGTTAATACTTTTGTGTGGGAGGTTCGTTTTTTTTTTGCTGTTATACTCGTGCCAGGCGGTGTGTGCTTTGTTTTTTTTTTTTTTTTTTCTTTTTTTTTTTTTTTTTACTCCACGTGGATTCCGAAAATGGCAGGGTGGTGTGGATTCCTTTCACCACCCTGCCATTTTCCGGAATCCCACCTGAATGCAGCGAAGCTGCATCCAGGTAAAATTCTTTTGACTGCCAACACGGCAGTCAACATTCCATTGAGGATGCGTGCGCAACTGGTGACGGACATTACAAACGCAATTATAGTATAGATATCAACTTATTACCCATATTCAGATAGTGCTTTGTGCGTAGCTGCTTATCTCCTTAAAGGGATATTAAACCGTAAATACATGCTAGACCAAATGATGTGTTTCTAGCAAAGATAAGTCTTAGAATAAAATGTAGCTGTAAATTTTACCATTATATTAGTTGTCTAAATATTGATGATGTAAGTGTTAAAGTTTTGTTTAAAAAAAGTACCATAGATTCTATAAACTAGTTTTCTATTTATCTCTGTCTTCTGCTGAGAACAATTGGGACAAGCTATATAAACCAGGCAACAAAGTAGTTTGAGTAAACAAAGCTATGTGAAATCCCACACAACCTTGTTTGTATGAGTCTTTTATTGCCTGTTTTTATATCTGTTCCTAATTGTTTGCAGCTGGGCAGTAGGATAAGCTTAAAACTTAAATTTAAAACTAGTTTAGACATGGCGGCGTCCATTACTTTGTAGTATTCAGTGAAATTTGAAAAATCAACAAATTTATTAGAGTACAAAATAAATAATGAAAGTATATTACAAAGTTTTTTTTAACTACACATAATTAAACATTTTATATTACAATCTTATACTGATTTTAATATCCTTTTTAAACGGACCTAAAAGTACAAAAAGAAAATATTCTAATATGTTAAAGCATTTTATTATTCCTTTTGCTTCCATATATCTATGTGGTGGGTTAGCCCCTGAAAAGGGGAAAACACCTAGTTAGCATCAACTAAGATGCAGCAATCTACCACTGGGACCTAGCTTAACACGTGATAAACCAATGACAAGAGATATGTGTGTAGCAACCAATCACCAGCTAGCTCATAGTGTATTGCTGCTCCTGAGCGCACCTAGAATGCAAAGAGAACCAAGTACATTTGATAATAATAGTACATTTAAAAGGCTCTCTAAATAACATGCTCTTTCTGATTGGCTGATTTTAAACCTGTCAATCCCTATTGGCTGATTTAAATCAACCAATAGCAAGAATTTTTTATTTAAATCTTAAATTCTAATTATCTTTTTCTATTGGATGATTAGAATTTAAAAACTATTTCAAACATGAAAGTTTAGTTTTCAGTTTCAATAGGTTAGCGCTGCGGAATCTGTTGGCGCTCTACAAATAACCGATAATAATAGTATAGATGCCTTCTATGTTTTTCTTTAGTTTTGTATTTTTGCCAATATATTATTTTCACAATTCTGAAACCAATTTTCTGCTGGACATTTCTTTTCCAGATATTTGTTCTGTTGATTCTTTCCTCTGCGGGACTTGCCATTGGGCAGACCTATTGGGAACAGCAGTATGGACAAACCAATGTGTCTTGGTATCTAGATGATGGAAATACTTATTCACCATCCTATCGTGGCTTTCTGGCATTTTGGGGTTATATAATTGTTCTCAATACTATGGTTCCTATTTCCCTCTATGTAAGGTAAGCAACAGATATAATTATATAAAAATGTGACTATTATTAGAAGTAATGTTAATAAAAGGGTCAAAGGATAGCAATAACCAAATAAAAGTATTTGCATTATAAATATTGTTTGTTGGAAATAGAAAAAAAAATTGTATATAACTGGTTATTTAAGACAAATACAATTTTAAATACTTAAAAATTGCTATACAAAACATTTTCATTTGCTATACATTTTAATTTTTAGTGTATTTTTTTGTGTGTGTTTTAAAATAACTGGCTAGCTATCTAAATTGACATGCATAGATGTGCATATGTTTATATATTTCTTTTACACTCACGGATTCATATCATTACTGGTGTGTAGTTAGTGTCTAACCACTGGAGTAGGTGGAAGCACCTACCACCCTTATATATACCCTTCAGAGATGTGGACTTGAATCTTATGACTTGGACTTGACTTGACTTGCCTGTCTTGACTCAGACTTACTTGTGACTTGCAAACCAATGACTTGGTCCCACCTCTGATACCCTTCTCTTCCTGCTTGAGTTTGTTTAGTTTCTGTTTATTTGGGGTTAGACAGGCTGCTAACTGAGTAATAATAGATGTGTAAGTATGTATTAATTTATTTTGTATGCATGTATTTTTGGTGCATGTATTCTAGATGCTATTTTAAAATATTTTTGGGCACATAATCGTGTTTACACAGTGTCTTTATGTCAGTTTGGTGGTTTATGCAGTGCTTTACCTTTATGTGCCTTTCAAAAAAACTGCGAAATTGCCTTTTTATAAAATGTATTTCAAGTAACTAGAGAGCCCTTATGTCTATCTGAAATCCCTGTAGATCAGATAGAGCATGCAATTTTAAACAAGTTTCCAATTTAGTTATATCAACTAATTTGCTTCATTCTCTTGGTATCCTTTGTCAAAGGAGCAGTAATGCACTACTTGGAGCTAACTGATAGCCAATGACAGGAAGCATATATGTGCAGCACCAATCAGCAGCTTCTGAGTCCAAGTATACTTTTCAGCAAAGGATACAAAGAGAACAAAACAAATTAGATAATATAAATAAAGTAAGAAGTTCTTTTTAAAATAGTTATGCTATCTAAATCATGACAGAAAAATATTGGGTTTATGGGGCCTATTTATCAAAGCCTCGACTATGCTGCATGCGCCGGCACCAATACGCTCGCCTAACATCGCAGCTGCAGACCTGAATACGCTCTCCATATTTATTAAAAAAAGCAGTGGGCGAAGAGCATCGGACTGTTAACTAGCAGTCATCGATCTCGCTGCTATTCGGCTTTTTCCCAACTTTATTTATACTCTAAACGCCGCCACTATACTAAAATGTTTAACCCCTATCCCGCTGCTCCCGGACCCTGCTGCAACTTTAATAAAGTTATTAACCCCTATCCTGCTGCTCCCGGACCCCGCCGCAACTTTAATAAAGTTATTAACCCCTATCCTGCTGCTCCCGGACACTGCCGCAACTTTAATAAAGTTATCAACCCCCCTATCCCACCGCTCCCGGACCCCACAACCACCTAAATAAATGTATTAACCCCTAAACCACAAGCCCCCACATCACTACCATTAACTAAACCTATTAATCCCTAAACCGCTAGCCCCCACATCGCCATAAACTAAATTAACCTATTAACCCCTAAACTTATCAACCCGCTAACTTTACATTAAAATTACAACATCCCTATATTAAAATAAATTAAAACTTACCTGTAGAATTAAATTAAACTATTAATTAACCTACCCTAACTATTATACTACGATTACATTAAACTACCAATTAAATTAACTATATTACATATTAAAAAACCCTACTCAAATTATTTAAATATACTATTTAACCCTTATTAAAAATGACTAAATTACCAATTTACCTGTGCAGGGTGAGCTGTGCATTAAGAGTTTTTCATGTATTTCTGTTGGGATATCTACTTGTATTCTGAGCATCTGCACTTGTGTCTCAGAAGGTTGTTATCCCTTTTAGATTCCCTACTTGGGTGAGATGTTGTGCAGATATATTAACCTGTTTTACTGATTCTATGCAATACTGGATGTAATGCTGTGTCTAATAGAGAATACAATGACAGGTTTTATATTTTCTCAAAATCCTTCTAAAGCAGGACTATACCTCCTATAAGGGCTCATCTCTCTCTAGGTTTAGAGGAAAAGTCATAAGAGCTTTTTGTTCCGGATAGAACAATTTAATTGCTTTACGCAGTTTTTATAGCATTTTACTTTTAAGATAATGTTTTGGAATTATTAATGTTATTAAATCATCAAATGTGTTTCTTCCTTTTGTTTCTAACCTGATTTCGGAGGCTTTTTTAGGCCTCGTTTTTTTAATATTTGTTCCCGGTTTTATACTATGTATCCCTTTTGCTGAATTGTTTGTACAGAGCTGGGTAGTTGTTCCAACTTATTCAAATATTATTTTAACTTTTATTTTTAAAGATTCAAAGGAAAAATCTATAGACTGATTTACATTACAGGGTATGCTTGCTGGGTCATATGCAGTGTACCTTATTAATGCAGGCTGTTAATTATATAGGAAGAAAGGGTTTATATAGGAAAGGGATGAACCTATAAAAAAACAAAAATGCTGGTACTCTCTACATACTCCAAAAAGAAAAACTCCTACATTTTATACAAAGAAATGTTGATTAATCTGTTTTCTGTTGTAAATCTGTCATTTTACCATAATATTTTGTATTTATATTTTTAGTGTTGAAGTAATCCGTTTAGGGCAAAGTTATTTTATCAACTGGGACTTACAGATGTATTACCCTGAGAAAGATACAGCAGCTAAGGCCAGGACCACAACACTTAATGAGCAGCTTGGCCAAATCCAGTACATCTTCTCTGACAAGACTGGAACCCTAACACAGAATATAATGACTTTTAAGAAGTGCACCATAAATGAGGAGACTTATGGTAAGGTGGTCAATAGGGGGAAAAAATTGACAAATCTATGAATTAACTTAATTCTCTTGGCTCCACACACTTTAAAAAAAAACGCATAAAGAGACTCTTAAAGGAACAGGGAGGGTGATTTCCACAGGAAGCAGTAATTATGAAGGTGGCACAGTTCTTTAGAACTGCTGGACTAAAAAGGGCAACAATATTCTAGTATATGAATGAGACTTGTTTATACTATTATGTATGCTTCTGTTATTATACAGCAAACCTTTAAAGGGACAGTCAAGCTAAAATTATTTTTTTATGATTCAGATAGGGCATGGCATTTTAAACAGCTTTCCAATTTACTTTTATCATCAAATTTGCATTGTTATTTTGGTATTATTTGTTGAAAGCTTAACCTAGGTAGGCTCATATGCTAATTTCGAAGCCCTTGAAGGCCGCCTCTTATCTCACTGAATTTTGACAGTTTTTCACTTTTAGATGGCGCTAGTTTTTGCCATATAGATAATATTGTGCTCACTCCCGTGGAGTTATTTATAACTCAGTACTGATTTGGCTTAAATGAAAGTATTTCAAAAGAACTTAGATAAGGGGGTGGTCTGCGGAGGCTTAGATACAAGGTAATCACAGCGGTAAAAAGTATAATAATTTAACCTGTGGGTTATGCAAAACTGTGGAATGAGTAATAAAGGGATTATCTATCTTTTTAAACGATAACAATACTGTAGTAGACTGTCCCTTTTAAGGTTCACATTTGTATTTATGTTTTGAAGGTTTAACTATAAATTATTCATCTTTTTTAGGTGAGCCAAGACAAACGGCTGGGATGAAGTCTGGCCAAAGTGAGGTCAGTATAATTTTAATTCATCTTAACATTTTAATAAAAGGTATTTTTCAGTTCTATGAACCAAGTAGCTTTTGATACTCACTAAATGGTATAACACTAGTTGTGGGAAAGATAACAAGATCTGTTTTTAAGTAGGATCTGACATTGAAGTCTTGTTTAGAAGTTATTACCTGTTTAGAGGAACATGGAAGCTGGAAATAAAAAATTATCTAACGTATTCTTTTATAAATTCATCCCTGTTTATGCATTTGACTACTTATAAAGGGTTAAACAAATAAGTAAACCAGCACATTGGTGCTTTCCCCTACCTCCCATACAGAAAATGCATATGCAAACCAGCCAATCAACATCTGCAATAGAACCTTATGCACCCACCGATTGGTTGAACTGTGTTGTTTAATCTTTGAACATTGGTTAAGGAAATATTGTGGGGGATGTAAAAAAATTAACTACTTTAGCAAACAGAGCAGTATTATATTTTAAGGGAACAATAGAGATTTTTTTCTTTGATGCATTTAAAAATTAAAAAATAAAAATAAAGCTGTCATTTTGTTTATGCATGTGAAGGTACAACCCTGTTCTCTAATAGACCATATCAACCAGTGAGTCTCTAGTTTAAAGACAAACATTTCCTGTTCGAACCAATACCCATTTAAAGGGACAGTCTAGTCCAAAAATAAACTTTTACAATTCAGATAGGGCATGTAATTTTACAATTTACCTTTATCACCAGTTTTGCTTTGTACTCTTGCTATTATTAGTTGAAAGCTAAACCTAGGAGGTTCATATGCTAATTTCTCAGACCTTGAAGGCTGCCTCTTATCTGAATGCGTTTTTGACAGTTTTATTTACCACTAGAGGGCGTTAGTTCATGTGTGTCATATAGATAACATTGTGCTCACGCACATCGAATTACCTAGGAGTCAGCACTGATTGGCAAAAATGCAAGTCTGTCAAAAGAACTGAAATAAGTGGGCAGTTTGCAGAGGCTTAGACACAAGGTAATCAGAGAGGTAAAAAGTATATTAATATAACTGTGTTGGTTATGCAAAACTAGGGAATGGGTATTAAAGGAATTAGCTATCTTTTAAAACAATAAAAATCCTGGTGTAGACTGTCCCTTTAAATAGATTCAATGTAATCACTTTATAAAGCAAAATCTTTTAAAACACTTTTTTTATTTTACATGCATTTTATTTATTTATTTTTGTTTGTCACTTTTTAAAATAGACTTTTCACATATTTTTGTTTCTTTAAACAACTTTCTATTGAGAGCTGTTTTGCCAGTGTTATAGGCTCTGATAGAATAGTGCTTTCGATAGAAATATTTTTTAAAAGTGCAGTAAACTAGGTATAATAATGTATTCAAGGCAAAGATTAGCTTCAGAATAAAATGCATACGTTTTACAATTATATCAGTGGTTTATATACTGAGGAAATAAGTGTAATGCTTTAGTCTCTGTAAAGTAATGAGTACCTATTATCTTATGTCCCCTGCTGAGAAAAGGTAGGGACAATTATGTGACTAGAGGGACAGTACATTTAAAATTAAACTTTATGATTATAACAGAGCTTGAACTTTTCAACAACTTGTTATTTACTTCTGTTATCAATTTACTTTATTTTCTTGCTATCCTTTGTTAAAGAGTAACCAAAGGATGGCTCTTAGAAGCTCAGGAGTGTGCATGTGTCTTTTAGTACTCTATGGCAGCAGTGTTGCAAACACTTGTGCCATAGAGTGCTAAGGACAAGTGCACACTCCCATACCTTCCAACATTTGTGGCTAGGTATTAGGGACTCAAAAAGGGGCAGGGTTACTAGTGGATAGTGGGTGGGTTCACTGGTGTGTGTGGATGGTTGGTGGGGGCATCTTGCTAGTGTATGGAGGGCTAAAGGAAATTCTGCAAATAGGGACACATGGCTGCCTCAGAGGAACAGAGCTCAGAATTAGGGACTGTCCCTCTCAAATAGGGTCAGTTGGGGAGGTCTGCAGGTCTCTTTGAGGTTACTTTGGTTTAGGCGTCAACAAATGATGCAAAGAGAACAAAGCCAATTGTGGGAGAATAGAAGAAAGTTGTTTTAAAATGCAAGCTCTACCTTAACCATGAAAGTTTAATTTTGAGGTTACCGTCCTCGGTGTCCCTTTTTAAGATTTCAATTGTTGTGCTCCAGTTCAAGTAACTTTTATAGGGAGAAAGAGGCTCACTCCTACAGGCAGAAAAGTGACAAACTGATAAAATGCTAAATTCTCTGCATTATCTAACACTGGGTAACATCTCTCTACTTGTCATGAAGAATACGTGGGTTTTACAACCCATATCTAGCGTTTAGTGACATTGTATAAATGTATTCTCTGGCTTCCAGTATCTGATGACTTTATTTATTCTGCAGTGTGTAGACTTCAGCTGGAATATTTTAGCTGACCCAAAGTTTACGTTTAACGACAACTACTTGATAGAACAGATCCGATCTGGAAAGGATTCTGATGTTGGTCTGTTTTTTAAGCTTCTGGCCCTGTGCCACACTGTAATGGTGGAGAAGTCGGAGGGTAAGTAAGATGTTTAATTATTTTACAAAATATGAAACCGTTTGAGTGGTTTTCTGAATGTCATTTGTTTGGTTTTTTTACTCTCAGGCGGGGAGCTGGTCTATCAAGCTGCATCTCCAGATGAAGGTGCCCTGGTAACAGCAGCCAGGAACTTTGGTTATGTTTATCTTACAAGAACCCAGAACACAATTACAATAAGTGCGATGGGGGTAGAAGAAACCTATGATGTCCTTGCGATCCTAGACTTTAACAGTGATAGAAAGCGAATGTCTATAATTGGTATGTTCCTTTATTTCTGTTTTTATCAGATGAGATTTGTGTGTGTGGCAAACTTTCCATTATATGACTAATGTATGCATTAACTATTTACGTTTCTTTTACAAGCTGTTTCATAAAGCAACAGTCTGCTTGAAAATTTGTATTGTTTTGCATACCCAACACGGTTATGTTAATACACTTTTTACCTCTTTTACCTTGTATCTAGGCCTCTGCAGACTGCCCTCTCATCTCAGTGCTTTTTACAAATTTGCATTTTAGCCAATCAGTGCTGGTTCCTGCATAATTCCAGGGGAGTAAACATAGTGTTATCTATAGGACACACATGAACTAGCACAGTCTGCCTGGGAAATGCTAATAAAATGCAATGAGAGAAGAGGTGGCCTGCAGGGACTTAGAAAATACAGATATTTAGAGGTTATAAAGTATATTAATATAACAATGATGTTGTGCAAAGCTGGGGATTGGGTAGTAAAGACGTTATCTATCTTTTTAAACAATAAAGAAAAAAAATCATGTAGACTGTTCCCTTTAACTTTAAGGGACATAAATATGTGTAAAAAAAACCAAAATGGGTTCGGGGTGGGGTTCCCTCTATCACCGGTGGGTCTCCTCCTTAGTATCTATTTGCTGATGGCCATTAAGCTAACCATTGTGCGTAAGTGGAAACAAGTCACTATCCCCAATTGGCATGACTTGGTCAAAATCATGGATTATCTAGAAGTAATGGAAAGTCCTATATTCACCACAACTAATAGGGTCTCTCTACATTGTCAAACATGGGAACTGTGGAAGAAAATTAGAACTCCCTCATCTTAGAAACTACGAAGGAGGCAGGTAGACTTCTTACCTTTGCAAATCCCGCCCCCTTTTTTTTTTCTCTTTATCTCTACCAGTGTTCGGGGCCCCTCCTCCTAGAGGGGTACGATGGTGAAATTATACACTCTTCCCACTAAATACCAGACAATCACATACATACTTAAATACTACCATTCATCAATATCTGGCTCGCACATTTCATATAGAGCACCACACATCAACAGGAGCACCTTCAAAGGTTTCCTAACTATCAACAGTTATTGACTTAATGTGCTCTACGCTTGTTCACATTCTGCGTCTTTGTATAAAACTATTTTTGAGGTTTCATCACTTGCAATAGGTCATGTTAATTATGCAAAAGTGGATGGTTATTGTCATACTGACATGCCTTTTATATGTCTGAAACGTTTCTGTTATTTCATTTGTATAACCTCAATAAAAAAAAAAAAAAAAAAAATGGGTTAGAGCAGTGATGGCAAACGATTTTGAGCCAGAGTGGCCAAAGTGCAACAGCAATTTATCTCAAAGTGACAAGACTTCAAATAAAACATGAAAAATTACTTTTTGGGGTTTCTGTTTTTTTGTTTTTAATAAAAGACTGCACACAGTGCAGAGGGTTTACACTCTAATGCTCACAAAGGAGTAGGTGAACCTACAACTTAAAAAGGGACACTGAACCCAAATGTTTTCTTTTGTGATTCAGATCATGAAATTTTAAGCAACTTTCTAATTTACTCCTATTATCAAATGTTATTCATTCTCTTGGTATCTTTATTTGAAATGCAAGAATGTAAGTTTAGAGGCCGATTTTTGGTGAACAACCTGGGTTGTTCTTGCTGATTGGTGGATAAATTCATCCACCAATAAAAAAGTGCTGTCCTTAGTCTGAACCAAAAAAAGCTTAGGTGCATTCTGTTTCAAATAAAGATAGCAAGAGAACGAAGAAAAATTGATAATAGGAGTAAATTAGAAAGTTGCTTAAAATTTTATGCTCTATCTGAATCACGGCTGAAAAAATTTGGGTTCAGTGTCCCTTTAAATTTCACTTATAATCCTTGAAACCTTAGCTGGTTGAGGACAGGGGAGGGGAGGTATATATCCACTTTACTGATTAAGTGTCACTGACTAAGGTAATATTATCTGCTACTTGGGGGGTAATAACAATAAAAATATAAAGTAGGGCACAATTTTAATGCTGGGGCTTCATCCGTCAATTATTCCATAGCACAAACTAATTCTGTGCATCTCTCTGTAGCTCTCTGGAACATTGACTTGCTTACTTGTACATATTTAAGTTTATTTTAGTAGATATTCTGTTTGCTTGGCAGTTCACATTATATATCAACAGATTTATACCCGTTTTTCTTAAGTCTCATTTACTATTGTTTTATTGTACTTTATGTGCTTATATATTTAAAATTCAATAAAAAAGAAAAAGACTGCACTATCTGAACCAAGTAGCACAATAAGACACATAAGCAAACCGAAACTCAGTGATCTGCAAACGCAACTTTTTGTTTTCAGGTTTTATAACGCTACAAGCAAAAGGTAGACCGCAGTGAGAGAAAAGAATACACACATACATCTATACATAGGCAAATACACACACAAATGTGTACACACACAAATACATACTTAATGTTTTGTGTGTGCATTTGTTTATGTATTAATATTTAAGTTGTGCCTTGACAATTGCCACACCATTTACAGCAGTCAGTACGGTACCTATTTACAGAGCCCAATGAATAGAAATATGTCTAGCGGCAGATGAAGTCTGCAGGTCCAGTCTCCCTCAGTTTCACATCTCATTTTCTTCCATATACATTAATTAACCTCTGCAATATTTTACATATTCTCTTGTTAAATGATAGAGTGGAGTAATATTTTTTTACTTTTAAAACAATTTATCCTGAAATTTCATTTTTTTTTCTTCTTGGTTTTGCTATACGAATTGCTGCCAGATGGTGGCAGTGGTGCATAAAATTTGATAATCAGCAGTTACACTCGTGAAGATTACTAATCCCTTACCCAATGGGAAATGTTTTTATAATATTTGGGTATATATTCTGAATATAGATAACATTTTTTTATTTTAATACAGTGCTGCTTTATTATCACTTCTACTGAAGCAAAAAAACTTATTACAGTTCTAATTTTGCTGTAGAGAATAAATAGCTTTTTATGATTGCTTTCACGGCCAAAATGTAATGAACCAAACCTTTTTGCTTTGGTAGATATGTGGGATATAGTTGTCATATGTCACATGGTATATTTCTTACCTAAGATATGATGAGTCCACAGCATCATCAATTACTAGTGGGAATATCACTCCTGGCCAGCAGGAGGAGGAAAAGAGCACCACAGCAAAGCTTTTAAATGTAACTTCCCTTACCCATAACCCCCTGTCATTCTCTTTGCCTTCGGTGCAAGGAGGAGGTAAAGTTTTAGTGTCTGAAGAAGATTAGATTTATTGCACTTAAATCAAGATTTTATTATTTTGAATGCCAGAGTAGGTTTACTCTGATCTTTCTTTTTAAGTTTGGGTCTAGCCGTACTTCACGTTAGTCTCTTCAGTAGGGCTGTGGTGGCTTTAAAGCAGTTAGGAACTTGTGAGGTGGGCTTCACTGTGTTTACCTAATATGTTGCTGCCCTAGTACAGAATATGTGTGAGACATATGGGGGTTAAATCCTTTTGTAGGACTCATTCCCTGAGGCTGTATGTTATAACTTTGGCGCTTTTATTATTCCCCTGTTTTTATACTTTGACTGAATTTGTTTTTATTCCGCTGTAGTCAGCGGTAACTTTCAGTTTGGGGAATGGGAAACCAAACTTCTCTGGCTGAGTTGTTAGGGTTTATATGGGGCAAGACCGTTGTGAGCATTGTATAGTAAGTAATGCAATCTGTGCACTTCTTTTGTGTGCCCGTTCTTGACCCCCGACTCCTGCTTCGATAATCTCGGTCAATAATGCCGTTTAAGTAAACGAAGCATGGAGGCGACTACGGAACTCGTTTTTATACTTGAATGGACTCGATCATCTAAGATGGTTTGTCATGGTCGCGTCACGGATCTAGTAAATATCCGGTTCGGGGGCCTCATATTTTTTATTTTTTTTTAAGCTGCATAGTGATAGCCACTATGTTTTTATGTTCAATCCGTATTTTTAGAGGTTGTATTACATACGGGTATCAGAACGTCATGTGTTTTTTTTTTTTTTTGTTTTTTTTTTGACGTTTTCAATTTAGACTGTCTTAAATCTTATGAAGTCAGTTATGCATTGATGCAAAGAAATTTGACAGTATGTTTCTTTTTTATGTTAAGGAAAGACTCCGATTTGCATCAGTTATACATTGCCTTTAAGCTGCTAGAAAATTTAAAGTGACAGTACGTTTCTTTTCCTATTAAGAAAAGACTCAAATTTGCTTATGCTTTTGGAACAAAGGTCTGTTCCTATGCATCTTTGCTTTTCGTGTACTGGTATTGTTTTGGTTTTTTTTTGGCAAGTCTGTTTCCTCATATTTAGATTGTTTTTTAACATGAAGAAACTTTTTGTTTCTAAGCCTCATGTCTCTTCTGACAATATAATTCCTTCATCTGAGGCTGAAGTAGTATCCTTCAGGTTTAAGCTTGAACACCTAGAGGAGGTTAGAGGTTTTTGCTACTTTGGAGTGACTTCGATACGTGTGTCATTGTCAACCCTAAAGAATCTAGTAAACTTTATAATTACTAGGATTCCTCTATGGACGTTTTTTTTTTCCAGGCTTTGCTGGGAGATTTTTTACAGGAATGGGAGAAGTCAGGGATTCCTTTTCCTGTCGCTGTCTCCATTAAAGATCATAGCGCATGGTGCCTAAAGTAGTAGGGCATTTCTACTCTGGCTAAGAGAACTACGATTCCTAGAGAGGATAGCTGTTTTCAGGGTCAATGGACTAAGCTGAAGGTTTACATGGAAGTTTGTATTGCCACTGTGTCAAGAGCGGCATCTTATTGGTGCGATGTCTTGTCTGCTTCCAATTTGGTAAGAGTCTCCTTTGGAGGAGACCCAGTAAAGAATTAAGGCTCTTAAGCTAGCCAATTCTTTTTCTGATGCTACCATACAAGTTTTTCAGCCAGGAACCAAGATATCTGGCATTGCTGTGCTAGCCCATGGGGCATTGCGGACAGTGTTTTTTTTTTTCCTCTGAGTCAGAATTTCTGGTGCTTCCGTACAAGGGTAAGACCTTATTTGATCCTGATCTGACAGGAATAGTTCTGATATTACGGGTTGAAAAGGGTCTTTTCTTTCATGTAATTAACAAGAGTCCATGAGCTAGTGACGTATGGGATATACATTCCTACCAGGAGGGGCAAAGTTTCCCAAACCTTAAAATGCCTATAAATACACCCCTCACCACACCCACAAATCAGTTTTACAAACTTTGCCTCCAAGGGAGGTGGTGAAGTAAGTTTGTGCTAGATTCTACGTTGATATGCGCTCCGCAGCAAGTTGGAGCCCGGTTTTCCTCTCAGCGTGCAGTGAATGTCAGAGGGATGTGAAGAGAGTATTGCCTATTGAATGCAGTGATCTCCTTCTACGGGGTCTATTTCATAAGGTTCTCTGTTATCGGTCGTAGAGATTCATCTCTTACCTCCCTTTTCAGATCGACGATATACTCTTATATTTACCATTTCCTCTACTGATTCTCGTTTCAGTACTGGTTTGGCTTTCTACAAACATGTAGATGAGTGTCCTGGGGTAAGTAAGTCTTATTTTCTGTGACACTCTAAGCTATGGTTGGGCACTTTATTTATAAAGTTCTAAATATATGTATTCAAACATTTATTTGCCTTGACTCAGAATGTTCAACTTTCCTTATTTCCAGACAGTCAGTTTCATATTTGGGATTATGCATTGAATTATCATATTTTTTCTTACCTCAAAAATTTGACTTTTTTCCCTGTGGTCTGTTAGGCTCGCGGGGGCTGAAAATGCTTCATTTTATTGCGTCATTCTTGGCGCGGACTTTTTTGGCGCAAAAATTCTTTTCCGTTTCCGGCGTCATACGTGTCGCCGGAAGTTGCGTCATTTTTTGACGTTATTTTGCGTCAAAGATGTCGGCGTTCCGGATGTGGCGTCATTTTTGGCGCCAAAAGCATTTAGGCGCCAAATAATGTGGGCGTCTTTTTTGGCGCTAAAAAATATGGGCGTCATTTTTGTCTCCACATTATTTAAGTCTCATTATTTATTGCTTCTGGTTGCTAGAAGCTTGTTCACTGGCATTTTTTTCCCATTCCTGAAACTGTCATTTAAGGAATTTGATCAATTTTGCTTTATATGTTGTTTTTTTTTCTTTTACATATTGCAAGATGTTCCACGTTGCAACTGAGTCAGAAGATACTACAGGAAAATCACTGCACAGTGCTGGAGCTACCAAGCTAAGTCTGCTATAAACTTTTGGTATCTGTTTTCTCCAGCTGTTATTTGTATTGCATGTCATGTCAAACTTATTAATGCAGATAAAATTTCCTTTAGTACTGTTACATTACCTGTTGCTGTCCGTCAACATCTAATTTTCAGAGTGTTCCTGATAACATAAGAGATTTTATTTTTTAAATCCATTAAGAAGGCTATGTCTGTTATTTCTCCTTCTAGTATACATAAAAGTCTTTTAAAACTTCTCTTTTTTTCAGATGAATTTTTAAATGAACATCATCATTCTGATACTGATAATGGTTCTTCTGGTTCAGAGGTTTCTGTCTCAGAGGTTGATGCTGATAAATCTTTGTATTTGTTCAAGATGGAATTTATTCGTTCTTTACTTAAAGAAGTGTTATTTGCATTAGAAATAGAGGATTCTGGTCCTCTTGATACTAAATGTAAACGTTTAAATAAGGTTTTTAAATCTCCTGTAGTTATTCCAGAAGTGTTTTATCTCCCTGATGCTATTTCTGAAGTAATTTCCAGGGAATGGAATAATTTGGGTAATTTATTTACTCCTTCTAGACGTTTAAGCAAATTATATCCTGTGCCATCTGACAGATTAGAGTTTTTTGGGACAAAAATCCCTAAGGTTATGGGGCTGTCTCTACTCCTGCTAATGTACTACTATTCCTATGGCAGATAGTACTTCATTTAAGGATCCTTTAGATAGGAAAATTGAATCTTTTCTAAGAAAAGCTTACTTATGTTCAGGTAATCTTCTTAGACCTGCTATATTTTTAGCGGATGTTGCTGCAGCTTCAACTTTTTGGTTAGAAGCTTTAGCGCAACAAGTAACAGATCATAATTTTTTAGCATTATTATTATTCTATAACATGCTAAATAATTTTATTGGTGATACCATCTTTTGATATCATTAGAGTTGATGTCAGGTATATGTCTCTAGCTATTTTAGCTAGAAAAGCTTTATGGATTAAACTTGGAATACTGACATGTCTTCTAAGTCAACTTTGCTTTCCCTTTCTTTCCAGGGTAAATAATCATTTCGTTCCTTTCCTCACAACAAGGAACAAAAGCCTGATCCTTCATCCTCAGGAGCGGTATCAGTTTGGAAACTATTTCCAGTTTGGAATATATCCAAGCCTTATAGAAACCTATAGCCAGCTCCTAAGTACCTATGAAGGTGCGGCCCTTATTCCAGCTCAGCTGGTATGGGGCAGATTACGTTTTCTTCAAAGAAATTTGGATCAATTCCGTTCTTAATCTCTGGTTTCAGAAACATTGTTTCAGAAAGGTACAGAATTGGCTTCAAGTTAAGGCCTCCTGCTAAGAGATTCTTTTCTTTCCCGTGTCCCAGTTGACACAGCAAGGCTCAGCATTTCTGAAATGTGTTTCAGATCTAGAGTTGGCTGGAGTATTTATGCCAGTTCCAGTTCTGGAACAGGGGCTGGGGTTTTATTTTATCTCTTCATTGTACCAAAGAAGGTCAATTCCTTCAGACCAGTTCTGGATCTATCATTATTGAATCGTTATGTTAGGATACCAACATTCAAGATGGTTACTGTAGGACTATCCTGCCTTTTGTTTAGCAAGGGCATTATATGTCTACAATAGATTTACAGGATGTGTATCTGCATATTCCGATTCATCCAGATCACTTTTAGTGTCTGAGATTCTCTTTTTAGACAAGCATTACCAGTTTTGTGGCTCTACTGTTTGGCCTAGCCTCAGTTCCAAGAATTTTTTTTTTCAAAGGTTCTCGGTGCCCTTCTTTCTGTAATCAGAGAATAGGGTTTGGTATTTCCTTATTTGGACGATATCTTGGTACTTGCTCAGTCTTCTCATTTTCGAAGAATCTCATACGAATCGACTTGTGTTGTTTTTTCAAGTTCATGGTTGGAGGATCAATTTACCAATCAGTTCATTGATTCCTCAGACAAGGGTAACCTTTTTAGGTTTCTAGATAAATTCAGTGTCTATGACTCTGTCCTTGTCAGACAAGAGAAGTTTAACATTGATATCAGCTTGTCAAAACCTTCAGTCACAATCATTCCCTTTGGTAGCCTTATGCATGGAAATGTTGGGTCTTAGGACTGCCGCATCAGATGCGATCTCCTTTGCTCGTTTTCACATGCGACCTCTTCAGCTCTGTATGCTGAACCAATGGTGCAGGGATTACTCAAAGATATCTCAATTAATATCTTTAAACCGATTTTACGACACTCTCTGACATGGTGGACAGATCACCATCGTTTAGTTCAGGGGGCTTCTTTGTTCTTCCGACCTGGACTATAATCTCAACAGATACAAGTCTTACAGGTTGGGGAGCTGTGTGGGGGTATCTGACGGCACAAGGGGTTTGGGAATCTCAGGAGGTGAGATTTCCGATCAATATTTTGGAACTCCGTGCAATTTTCAGAGCTCTTCAGTCTTGGCCTCTTCTGAGGAGAGAGTTGTTCATTGTTTTCAGATAAGACAATGTCACAACTGTGGCATACATCAATCATCAAGGAGGGACTCACAGTCCTCTGGCTATGAAAGAAGTATCTCGAATTTTGGTTTGGGCGGAATCCAGCTCCTGTCTAATCTCTGCGGTTTATATCCCAGGTATGGACAATTGGAAAGCGGATTATCTCAGTCGCCAAACGTTGCATCCGGGCGAATGGTCTCTTCACCCAGAGGTATTTCTTCAGATTGTTCAAATGTGGGAACTTCCAGAAATAGATCTGATGGCTTCTCATCTAAACAAGAAACTTCCCAGGTATCTGTCCAGATCCCGGGATCCTCAGGCGGAGGCAGTGGATGCATTTTCACTTCCTTGGAAGTATCATCCTGCCTATATCTTTCCGCCTCTAGTTCTTCTTCCAAGAGTAATCTCCAAGATTCTGAAGGAATGCTCGTTTGTTCTGCTGGTAGCTCCGGCATGGCCTCACAGGTTTTGGTATGCGGATCTTGTCCGGATGGCCTCTTGCCAACCGTGGACTCTTCCGTTAAGACCAGACCTTTTGTCTCAAGGTCCTTTTTTCCATCAGGATCTGAAATCCTTAAATTTAAAGGTATGGAGATTGAACGCTTGATTCTTGGTCAAAGAGGTTTCTCTGACTCTGTGATTAATACTATGTTACAGGCTCGTAAATCTGTATCCAGAGAGATATATTATAGAGTCTGGAAGACTTATATTTCTTGGTGTCTTTCTCATCATTTTTCTTGGCATTCTTTTAGAATACCGAGAATATTACAATTTCTTCAGGTTGGTTTAGATAAGGGTTTGTCCGCAAGTTCCTTGAAAGGTCAAATCTCTGCTCTTTCTGTTCTTTTTCACAGAAAGATTGCTATTCTTCCTGATATTCATTGTTTTGTACAAGCTTTGGTTCGTATAAAGCCTGTCATTAAGTCAATTTCTCCTCCTTGGAGTTTGAATTTGGTTCTGGGGGCTCTTCAAGCTCCTCCATTTGAACCTATGCATTCATTGGATATTAAATTACTTTCTTGGAAAGTTTTGTTCCTTTTGGCCATCTCTTCTGCCAGAAGAGTTTCTGAATTATCTGCTCTTTCTTGTGAGTCTCCTTTTCTGATTCTTCATCAGGATAAGGCGGTGTTGCGAACTTCTTTTGAATTTTTACCTAAAGTTGTGAATTCCAACAACATTAGTAGAGAAATTGTGGTTCCTTCATTATGTCCTAATCCTAAGAATTCTAAGGAGAAATCGTTGCATTCTTTGGATGTTGTTAGAGCTTTGAAATATTATGTTGAAGCTACGAAATCTTTCTGTAAGACTTCTAGTCTATTTGTTATCTTTTCCGGTTCTAGGAAAGGCCAGAAAGCTTCTGCCATTTCTTTGGCATCTTGGTTGAAATCTTTAATTCATCTTGCCTATGTTGAGTCGGGTAAAATTCCGCCTCAGAGAATTACAGCTCATTCTACTAGGTCAGTATCTACTTCCTGGGCGTTTAGGAATGAAGCTTCGGTTGACCAGATCTGCAAAGCAGCAACTTGGTCCTCTTTGCATACTTTTACTAAATTCTACCATTTTGATGTATTTTCTTCTTCTGAAGCAGTTTTTGGTAGAAAAGTTCTTCAGGCAGCGGTTTCAGTTTGAATCTTCTGCTTATGTTTTTTGTTAAACTTTATTTTGGGTGTGGATTATTTTCAGCAGGAATTGGCTGTCTTTATTTTATCCCTCCCTCTCTAGTGACTCTTGTGTGGAAAGATCCACATCTTGGGTAGTCATTATCCCATACGTCACTAGCTCATGGACTCTTGTTAATTACATGAAAGAAAACATAATTTATGTAAGAACTTACCTGATAAATTCATTTCTTTCATATTAACAAGAGTCCATGAGGCCCACCCTTTTTTGTGGTGGTTATGATTTTTTTGTATAAAGCACAATTATTCCAATTCCTTATTTTATATGCTTCGCACTTTTTTTCTTATCACCCCACTTCTTGGCTATTCGTTAAACTGATTTGTGGGTGTGGTGAGGGGTGTATTTATAGGCATTTTAAGGTTTGGGAAACTTTTCCCCTCCTGGTAGGAATGTATATCCCATACGTCACTAGCTCATGGACTCTTGTTAATATGAAAGAAATGAATTTATCAGGTAAGTTCTTACATAAATTATGTTTTCTACCACAAGACAAGATGAATAGTCCTAAAGGAGTTTGCTCCAATCCGGGATCGGTCCAAGGGGGGTTGAATATCTCTGTCTTCAAACATGGATAGGAGATATCCCAGATAGGCTGTGGACATCATATCTCAAGGTTACTACATAGTAGTCATTCCTTCCCTCTCTAAAGTAGGTTTCTTCTCAATTTTATCTGCAGGCCAGATAACATTGAGGCATTTTTGTTGTTCATTTGGGACTTCTCTCCCCTGTGAGTGATAATTCCAGTTCCTGTAAAGGGAACAGGGTCTAGGATTTTATTCATTCCTGTTTGTGGATCCCGAAAAAGAGGGAATTTTTTGTCCACTTGGAGCGCTAAAGTGTCTCAGGGTACCGTTCACAAATGGAAACCAGTGGTTCCATTTTTACTTTGATCTAGGAGGGTCAGTTCATAGTGACCGTAGACCTGGAAGATGCATATTTTCCTGATTTTTGCCTTTCTGTCAAACACTTTCAGTTTGTGGCTCTTCCTTTTGGCTTTGCCTTGGCTCTCCGAGATCCTGGATGTCATAATAGTTCAGGCACCATTCTTTCAACAAGCAACTCTCATACAGAGATTTTGTTGTCTTTCTTTATATCTCAGATGGAAGTGAATCTGAGAATGATTTCTCTTGTTCCAGCTACAGGGGTATTTTTTAGGGACCATATTAGTTTTCCCTATCTCTGAAAATGTTTTTGAAGTCAGAAAATTGAGGATTCTTTCCTCTTGCCTCTTTCGGCATTGTATTGTGTGATCCTTCAGTGGCTCACTGTATGGAGGTAATTGGTCTGATGGTTGCTTTATAATGGACATCATCCCTTTGCTCGATTACATCTGAGAGTCTGCTGTTATGCATGTTAAGATAGTGGACTGGGGATCTTGTGGCTCTGTCTCAGAGGATAGATCTATCAACTTGAGATTCTTCCCTATGGATCAGAGTGGGGAATTAGTGGTAGAGCTCTCGCTTTGCTTGCAAGACGTAGCGGTGGGCGGACGCTCACATTCTTTATTTTCCATTATTCACATTTCAGGAGTGAATACCAGGAGTGGACTTCTTGAGCAGTCAGATTTATTCATCCCGGGGAGTGGACGCTTCTCTCAGAGGAGTTCTCCAGGTTAACCCTCAAATGGGGGGGGGTGCTGGATTTGGAAATGACAGTACGCCAAGCTTCCAAGTTATGTTCGGATCAGCAGGCTGCTATGTTAAATTCCCTGGCATTTCCTTGGGATTTCAGTCTGACATCCCTGTTCCACAGTTTTGCTCTACTTTCACGAGTCATTGCTCTTATGAAATAGGTGTGAACATCCGTATTTTAATAGTTCCTGCATAGTTTCACAGGATCTGGTATACAGTCCTAGCGGAGATGTATTTCTTCCACCTTGGTGGTTGTTCCTGAGGAAGGACCTTCTAATTCAAGGTCCATTCTTTCATCCAACTTTCATTTTCTCTGAAGTTTTCTGCTTGGAGATTGAATGCTTAGTTCTGTCTAAGCGTAGTTTCTCGGAATCGGTCATTGAGACCATGATTCAGGCTTGCAAGCCTGTTACTGGTAACTTTTACCCTAAGTTATGGCGTAAATTCCCTGATTGATGTGAATCTCAGGACTACTCTTGGAAGTAGGGTCAGGATTCCTAAGGGTTTTGCCCTTTCTCCGGGAAGGTCTGGATGACATTTTTCAGTCAGTTCCCTTAAGGGTCAGATTTCTGCGTTACCCTTTTTTTACACAAGTGTCTGGCAGATGTGCAAGACGTGTAATCTTTTTGTCAGATCCTGGTTAGTATCAGGCCTGTTTGAGTGTCTTGTTCTACTAGGAGCTTTAACCTTGTTTTAAGGTTTTGTAGCAGGCTCAGTTTGAGCCATAAAATTCCATAGATTTTAATTTTTTACCTTGGAAGTTTTCTTTTTTTCCTATAGCTTCTGCTCGGAGTACTCTCAGCTTTGCAGAATGATTCACCTTATCTTACTTGCCTATAAGGTGGTCCTTCCTTAGGTTGTTTCTAATAGAAATATTAATAAGGAAATTGTTGTTCCTTTATGTCCTAATCCTTCTTTTCATAAGGAACGTTTGTTGCACAACTTGGATGTGGTGCGTGATCTTAAATTCCATCTTCAGACGACTAAGGATTTTCGCCAATCTTCTGCTCTGTTTGTTTGGTTCTCTGGGAAACGTTAAGGTCAAAAACCTACTGCTACTTCTCTTTCTCTCTGGTTGAGAAGTATATTTCGTTTGGTGTATGAGACTGCTGGACAGCAGTCTCCTGAGAGGATTACAGCTCGTTCATGAGGACTGTTTTTCTTTTTCTTGGGTTTTCAAGAATGGAGTTTCTGTGGAATAGATTTGCAAGGTTGCAACTTGATTTTCCTTGCATTCTTTTTCCAAATTATATAAATTTGATACTTTTGCTTCGGCTGAGGCTTCTTTTGAGAGAAAGGTTCTTCAAGAGGTGGTGCCTTCTGTTTAGGTTACCTGTCTTGTCCCTCCCTAATCATCTGTGTCCTCTAGCTTGGGCATTGGTTCCCACTAGTAATTAATGATGCCGTGGACTCACCATATCTTAGGAAAGAAAACATAATTTATGCTTACCTGATAAATGTATTTCTTTCCTGATATGGTGAATCCACAGCGCCGCCCTTTATTTTAAGACGGTTATTTTTTACTAACACCTCAGGCACCTCTACACCTTTGTGTTTTCTTTTTCCATTTCCCTTCGGCTGAATGACTGGGGTTATGGGTAAGGGAAGTGACATTTAACAGCTTTGCTGTGGTGCTCCTTGCCTCCTCCTGCTGGCCAGGAGTGATATTCCCACTAGTAATTGATGATGCCGTGGACTCAACATATACGGAAAGAAATACATTTATTAGGTAAGCATAAATTATGTTTTTATCAGGGCCTGACTGGGATGAAAAATAGGCCCGGGCATATAAAGGCAGCGCATCCCACTCTCCCTCGCCCTTTTATTATTCAACCATACACCAAAACTGATGAGTATAATGTACTTATTAGACTTACAAAAACCTTTTAAAGTTTTTAACAACCTCCCATCACTGTATTGCATAAATTGGTTGTCATTTAATAGTAAAAAAGTTAAATGTAATAATAACAACAACAAAAAACAAGTTATTGAAGTTCAATAAAGAATAACCACTTATTGCACAGTGAGGGAAGACTGACCCTGGAGATTGGGCGGAGCTAAGGCAACAAGATCCAGACCGCAACTAGCCCCGGCCCTCAATATATATATATATATATATATATATATATATATATATATATATATATATATATATATATATATATATATATATATATATATATTTAATCAATTACAAGTCCGTACTTAGCATAGTGTATGTGTGTGTGACACTTCAAGTGTACTGCTAAATAAATATGTTGACACTGTCCCTAAAAGTGGTGAGATATCTCTCATAGAAAGTAACTGAGCTTGCTGGTAAGAGTGAAGCTAGGAGGGAGCTCGCTTTAAAAATTAAATACTGCAGCCAATACGCATCGGACTATTCTGCTTTCAGCCTAAAGTATTTTACAATCACCTATATTTTCTATTAGGATAGTAAGTGTTTTAAATATTTTGACACAATCTTGCCATCTTAGTTTGTGAGAAAAAACAGCAAGAACTGCAGGGGGAAAATGTTTAAAGAATACAAAAGACCAGGTGGAGACATTTCAGCTACATCCATGGAATGCCCCTGTTTAGTTCACTAGCACAGGCAGGAAAACTAATTTTACAGTAGTGTTATCTATACGAATTGTACTTTGTTTTTTCATGTGCAGTTTAGTTTTATTATGATACTGCACCTTAAATAGTTTTTTTTTTATTTCTATTATCAAAATTGTTTAATTATCTTGATATCCTTTGCTGAAAGAGCAGCAATGTACAACTGGGAGCTACCGAAAATGAGTGAGCCATTGACAAGAGGCATATATATGCAGCCAGCCAGCCACCAATCTGCAGCTAGCTCTCAGTAGTGCATTTTTACCTAGGTATTCTTTTCAGGTTGTTTAAACTTTCTTGATTCAGATAGAGCATCTGATTTTAAAAGGACAGACTACTCCTGAAATGTTATTGTTTAAAAAGATAGTACCTTTATTACCTATTCCCCAGTTTTGCATAACCAACACAGTTGTATTATATTAATACACTTTTTACCTCCGTGATTACCTTGTATCTAAGCCTCTGCAGATTGTCCCCTTATCTCAGTTCTTTTGACAGCCTTGCATTTTAGCCAATTAGTGCTGACTCGACTAAATAACTAAATGGGAGTGAGCACAATGTTATCTATATGGAACACATGAACTAGCATTGTCTAGCTGTACACATTTTTTAAATGCACAGAGATAAGAGGCGGCCTTCAAGGACTTAGAAATTGGCATATGAGCCTATCTAGGTTTAGCTTTTAACTCTCCCGATTTCAAGTATTTCACTGGTTTGGCTGATTTGTGCCCCAATATTTATCTATTCATAAGCAGTACTGAAAACTATATAATGTTACCTTTAAAGCCAAACAATAATTTATTCACAAAGTGAATATGCCACAGGTTTTAATGCCCCCCCCCCCCCGCCCGTAATATTAACTGTGCATGTTCTATATAGCCACTGTTTTATACAGATTCTAGAAGCAGGGCCGGTGCTAGGATTTTTGGCCACACAGGCGAGGATACATTTCTTTCATGTAATTAGCAAGAGTCCATGAGCTAGTGACGTATGGGATATACATTCCTACCAGGAGGGGCAAAGTTTCCCAAACCTCAAAATGCCTATAAATACACCCCTCACCACACCCACAAATCAGTTTTACAAACTTTGCCTCCTATGGAGGTGGTGAAGTAAGTTTGTGCTAGATTCTACGTTGATATGCGCTCCGCAGCAGGTTGGAGCCCGGTTTTCCTCTCAGCGTGCAGTGAATGTCAGAGGGATGTGAGGAGAGTATTGCCTATTTGAATTCAATGATCTCCTTCTACGGGGTCTATTTCATAGGTTCTCTGTTATCGGTCGTAGAGATTCATCTCTTACCTCCCTTTTCAGATCGACGATATACTCATATATACCATTACCTCTACTGATTCTCGTTTCAGTACTGGTTTGGCTTTCTACTACATGTAGATGAGTGTCCTGGGGTAAGTAAGTCTTATTTTCTGTGACACTCTAAGCTATGGTTGGGCACTTTTTTATAAAGTTCTAAATATATGTGTTCAAACATTTATTTGCCTAGACTCAGGATGTTCAACGTTCCTTATTTCAGACAGTCGGTTTCATATTTGGGATAATGCATATGAATTAATAAATTTTTTTCTTACCTTAAAATTGGACTTTTTTCCCTGTGGGCTGTTAGGCTCGCGGGCGCTGAAAATGCTTCATTTTATTGCGTCATTCTTGACGCAGACTTTTTTGGCGCAAAAAAATTTTTTTTCTGTTTCCGGCGTCATACGTGTCGCCGGAAGTTGCTTCATTTTTGAGGTTTTTTTGCGCCAAAAGTGTCGGCGTTCCGGATGTGGCGTCATTTTTGGCGCCAAAAGCATTTAGGCCCCAAATAATGTGGGCGTCTTTTTTTGGCGCTAAAAAATATGGGCGTCACTATTGTCTCCACATTATTTAAGTCTCATTTTTTATTGCTTCTGGTTGCTAGAAGCTTGTTCACTGGCATTTTTTTCCCATTCCTGAAACTGTCATTTAAGGAATTTGATCAATTTTGCTTTATATGTTGTTTTTTCCATTACATATTGCAAGATGTCCCAGATTGACCCTGAGTCAGAAGATACTACTGGAAAATCGCTGCCTGGTGCTGGATCTACCAAAGTTAAGTGTATCTGCTGTAAACTTGTGGTATCTGTTCCTCCAGCTGTTGTTTGTAATGAATGTCATGACAAACTTGTTAATGCAGATAATATTTCCTTTAGTAATGTTACATTACCTGTTGCTGTTCCATCAACATCTAATACTAGTGTTCCTGTTAACATAAGAGATTTTGTGTCTAAATCCATTAAGAAGGCTATGTCTGTTATTCCTCCTTCTAGTAAACGTAAAAGGTCTTTTAAAACTTCTCATTTTTCAGATGAATTTTTAAATGAACATCATCATTCTGATTCTGATAATGATTCCTCTGGTTCAGAGGATTCTGTTTCAGAGGTTGATGCTGATAAATCTTCATATTTATTCAAAATGGAATTTATTCGTTCTTTACTTAAAGAAGTCTTAATTGCATTAGAAATAGAGGATTCTGGTCCTCTTGATACTAAATCTAAACGTTTAAATAAGGTTTTTAAATCTCCTGTAGTTATTCCAGAAGTTTTTCCTGTCCCTGATGCTATTTCTGAAGTAATCTCCAGGGAATTGGAATAATTTGGGTAATTCATTTACTCCTTCTAAACGTTTTAAGCAATTATATCCTGTGCCATCTGACAGATTAGAGTTTTGGGACAAAATCCCTAAGGTTGATGGGGCTGTCTCTACTCTTGCTAAGCGTACTACTATTCCTACGGCAGATAGTACTTCCTTTAAGGATCCTTTAGATAGGAAGATTGAATCCTTTCTAAGAAAAGCTTACTTATGTTCAGGTAATCTTCTTAGACCTGCTATATCTTTAGCGGATGTTGCTGCAGCTTCAACTTTTTGGTTAGAAGCTTTAGCGCAACAAGTAACAGATCATAATTCTCATAGTATTGTTAATCTTCTTCAACATGCTAATAACTTTATTTGTGATGCCATCTTTGATATCATTAGAGTTGATGTCAGGTATATGTCTCTAGCTATTTTAGCTAGAAGAGCTTTATGGCTTAAAACTTGGAATGCTGATATGTCTTCTAAGTCTACTCTGCTTTCCCTTTCCTTCCAGGGTAATACATTATTTGGTTCTCAGTTGGATTCTATTATTTCAACTGTTACTGGAGGGAAAGGAACTTTTTTTACCACAGGATAAAAAATCTAAAGGTAAATTTAGGTCTAATAATCGTTTTTGTTCCTTTCGTCACAATAAGGAACAAAAGCCTGATCCTTCATCCACAGGAGCGGTATCAGTTTGGAAACCATCTCCAGTTTGGAATAAATCCAAGCCTTTTAGAAAACCAAAGCCAGCTCCCAAGTCCACATGAAGGTACGGCCCTCATTCCAGCCCAGCTGGTATGGGGCAGATTATGATTTTTCAAAGAAATTTGGATCAATTCAATTCACAATCTTTGGATTCAGAACATTGTTTCAGAAGGGTACAGAATTGGCTTCAAGATAAGGCCTCCTGCAAAGAGATTTTTTCTTTTCCGTGTCCCAGTAAATCCAGCGAAGGCTCAAGCATTTCTGAAATGTGTTTCAGATCTAGAGTTGGCTGGAGTAATTATGCCAGTTCCAGTTCTGGAACAGGGGCTGGGGTTTTATTCAAATCTCTTCATTGTACCAAAGAAGGAGAATTCCTTCAGACCAGTTCTGGATCTAAAAATATTGAATCGTTATGTAAGGATACCAACATTCAAAATGGTAACTATAAGGACTATCCTGCCTTTTGTTCAGCAAGGGCATTATATGTCCACAATAGATTTACAGGATGCGTATCTGCATATTCCGATTCATCCAGATCACTATCAGTTTCTGAGATTCTCTTTCCTAGACAAGCATTACCAGTTTGTGGCTCTGCCGTTTGGCCTAGCAACAGCTCCAAGAATTTTTACAAAGGTTCTCGGTGCCCTTCTGTCTGTAATCAGAGAACAGGGTATTGTGGTATTTCCTTATTTGGACGATATCTTGGTACTTGCTCAGTCTTCACATTTAGCAGAATCTCATACGAATTGACTTGTGTTGTTTCTTCGAGATCATGGTTGGAGGATCAATTTACCGAAAAGTTCATTGATTCCTCAGACAAGGGTAACCTTTTTAGGTTTCCAGATAGATTCAGTGTCCATGACTCTGTCTCTGACAGACAAGAGACGTCTAAAATTGATCTCAGCTTGTCAAAACCTTCAGTCTCAATCATTCCCTTCGGTAGCCTTATGCATGGAAATTCTAGGTCTTATGACTGCTGCATCGGACGCGATCCCCTTTGCTCGTTTTCACATGCGACCTCTTCAGCTCTGTATGCTGAATCAGTGGTGCAGGGATTACACAAAGATATCTCAATTAATATCTTTAAAACTGATTGTACGACACTCTCTGACGTGGTGGACAGATCACCATCGTTTAGTTCAGGGGGCTTCTTTTGTTCTTCCGACCTGGACTGTAATTTCAACAGATGCAATTCTGACAGGTTGGGGAGCTGTTTGGGGGTCTCTGACAGCACAAGGGGCTTGGGAATCTCAGGAGGTGAGATTACCAATAAATATTTTGGAACTCCGTGCAATTTTCAGAGCTCTTCAGTCATGGCCTCTTCTAAAGAGAGAATCGTTCATTTGTTTTCAGACAGACAATGTCACAACTGTGGCTTATATCAATCATCAAGGAGGGACTCACAGTCCTCTGGCTATGAAAGAAGTATCTCGAATACTGGTATGGGCAGAATCCAGCTCCTGTCTAATTTCTGCGGTTCATATCCCAGGTATAGACAATTGGGAAGCGGATTATCTCAGTCGCCAAACGTTACATCCGGGCGAATGGTCTCTTCACCCAGAGGTATTTCTTCAGATTGTTCAAATGTGTGGACTTCTAGAAATAGATCTGATGGCTTCTCATCTAAACAAGAAACTTCCCAGGTATCTGTCCAGATCCAGGGATCCTCAGGCGGAAGCAGTGGATGCATTGTCACTTCCTTGGAAGTATCATCCTGCCTATATCTTTCCACCTCTAGTTCTTCTTCCAAGAGTAATCTCCAAAATTCTGAAGGAAAGCTCGTTTGTTCTGCTGGTGGCTCCTGCATGGCCTCACAGGTTTTGGTATGCGGATCTTGTCCGGATGGCCTCTTGCCAACCGTGGACTCTTCCGTTAAGACCGGACCTTCTGTCGCAAGGTCCTTTTTACCATCAGGATCTCAAATCCTTAAATTTAAAGGTATGGAGATTGAACGCTTGATTCTTAGTCAAAGAGGTTTCTCTGACTCTGTGATTAATACTATGTTACAGGCTCGTAAATCTGTATCTAGGAAGATATATTATCGAGTCTGGAAGACTTACATTTCTTGGTGTCTTTCTCATCATTTTTCCTGGCATTCTTTTAGAATTCCGAGAATTTTACAGTTTCTTCAGGATGGTTTGGATAAAGGTTTGTCTGCAAGTTCCTTGAAAGGACAAATCTCTGCTCTTTCTGTTCTTTTTCACAGAAAGATTGCTAATCTTCCTGATATTCATTGTTTTGTACAAGCTTTGGTTCGTATAAAACCTGTTATTAAGTCAATTTCTCCTCCTTGGAGTTTGAATTTGGTTCTGGGGGCTCTTCAAGCTCCCCATTTGAACCTATGCATTCATTGGACATTAAATTACTTTCTTGGAAAGTTTTGTTTCTTTTGGCCATCTCTTCTGCTAGAAGAGTCTCTGAATTATCTGCTCTTTCTTGTGAGTCTCCTTTTCTGATTTTTCATCAGGATAAGGCGGTGCTGCGAACTTCTTTTAAATTTTTACCTAAGGTTGTGAATTCTAACAACATTAGTAGAGAAATTGTGGTTCCTTCATTGTGTCCTAATCCTAAGAATTCTAAGGAGAGATCATTGCATTCTTTGGATGTAGTTAGAGCTTTGAAATATTATGTTGAAGCTACTAAGAATTTCCGAAAGACTTCTAGTCTTTTTGTTATCTTTTCCGGTCCTAGGAAAGGCCAGAAGGCCTCTGCCATTTCTTTGGCATCTTGGTTGAAATCTTTAATTCATCATGCTTATGTCAAGTCGGGTAAAACTCTACCTCAAAGGATTACAGCTCATTCTACTAGGTCAGTTTCTACTTCCTGGGCGTTTAGGAATGAAGCTTCGGTTGATCAGATTTGCAAAGCAGCAACTTGGTCTTCTTTGCATACATTTACTAAATTCTACCATTTTGATGTGTTTTCTTCTTCTGAAGCAGTTTTTGGTAGAAAAGTACTTCAGGCAGCTGTTTCAGTTTGATTATTCTGCTTATAATTTCAGTTTTTTTCATTATAAGATTTAAACTTTATTTTGGGTGTGGATTTTTTTCAGCGGAATTGGCTGTCTTTATTTTATCCCTCCCTCTCTAGTGACTCTTGCGTGGAAGATCCACATCTTGGGTAGTCATTATCCCATACGTCACTAGCTCATGGACTCTTGCTAATTACATGAAAGAAAACATAATTTATGTAAGAACTTACCTGATAAATTCATTTCTTTCATATTAGCAAGAGTCCATGAGGCCCACCCTTTTTGTGGTGGTTATGATTTTTTGTATAAAGCACAATTATTCCAATTCCTTATTTTTTATGCTTTCGCACTTTTGTCTTATCACCCCACTTCTTGGCTATGCGTTAAACTGATTTGTGGGTGTGGTGAGGGGTGTATTTATAGGCATTTTGAGGTTTGGGAAACTTTGCCCCTCCTGGTAGGAATGTATATCCCATACGTCACTAGCTCATGGACTCTTGCTAATATGAAAGAAATGAATTTATCAGGTAAGTTCTTACATAAATTATGTTTTTGCCGCCCCCCCCCCCCGATTACATAGCATCCCATTGCAAGTTAAAGGGATATGAAACACAATTTTTTATATTATTTTAAGCAGTTTTCTAATTAACTCCTATGATCAATTTTCTTCTTTCTCTTGATATCCTATTTGAAAAGCAGGAATGTAAGCTTAGGAGCCAATCCATTTTGCTGATTGGTGGCTAAATTCAAATCAAACAGTGGTAGTGCTGCATATCTGTGTGTGTATACATATATATACATACATACATACACACACATATATACAGTGTGTGTATATATATATATATATATATATATATATATACATATATATATATGTATATATATATATATACACACACACACACATACATCTATATATGTATATGTGTGTGTGTGTGTGTATATATATATATATATATATATATATATATATATATATATATATATATATATATATATATATATATATATATATAATGTATGTGTGTATATATATATTTATATGTGTGTGTATATATATATACTGCTCTCCAGTCTTCCTTCAGCATCACCAGTAGCTGCCCGGGGTCACAATTTTAATTTGCAAAACAGGGTTTCTCTCAGTCTGTAAAGGCCCACGCACAGGCTAGTACTGTGCTGTGAGCGGGCGTGGGCTTTGAAATTTAAATTACCGTATTTAGCTTTACATTTATTAAAAAAAAAACTTCAGAGCTATCGTGTGCGATGCGCCACTGCTCCTATTGCACCCGACCATAATATGTATCAGAACGAGTGCCGGCCCTGAAGTCAGAGCATACAGTGGGGGTCGGGAGTTGTTGGAGACAGTACCTGAGTGTGTAACAGTGCAGCCCGGCTCCTGAATCCTGAAACCTTGGTGCGGTACTGACAACTGTTAATGGAGGCCTGCGTGCAGTGAGTGGGTGTGCCAGAGGCAGAGGGGGCAGTGTTGGTTGGTTGGGACCATGGGGGGGGGGGGGTTGTACCTGGCCCATGTGCTACACTGCGCTGCGTTGCGTCTGCATGGACTAATAGAGATTAGACTCTAGAGGCTGACTGAGCTAAATATAAGGAACCGAACAGAAACTTAAAGTAAAAAAAAAAAAAATATATATATATATATATATATATATATATATATATATCAGGCTGCTCTAAATTGCGCCCTCCTGCTGGGGCGCCCTTAGGCGATTGCCTAAGTCGCCTTTATACAAACGCCGGCCCTGTCTAGAAGCTTTTATTGATGTATTCTAGAGATTTTGTAGTGTCTGATTTTTACTAAAAACAGTTCTCTGTAGAAATGAATTAAAATGTTTACTAATATTTGATATTTTGCTTCTCCTTTTCCCAAATGTTCTTTAAAACTTTCCTACATCTTTATACCATTTAGAGGACAGTTAAACAACCAGTACTTAGAAATATCGGTTTATATTGCAAAATAAAGGATTTTTTAAAATATATTTTTTATTGATAAGCATCACTTTCAATGTAATGTCATTTCTTAAAGCTGTTTTTTAAATGAAATGTAAGATGATTAAATTGTTTAAAGCACCGGGTTTCAAACCTGTACTCAGGCCTCCCTAACGGGTCAGATTTTGAGGATATATGAACCAAAGCACTTGTGAAATAATCAGCGGATTAGTAACCATGGTTATTTTATCTGCTCTCACCCAAGGTAATCCTACAAATCTGGCCTGTTAGAGAGACCTGAGGTTTAAAAGGTTTAAAAAAACAGTGGTTTAAGCCAATATATGACCATAAAATATAAAGAATACCAAATGTTTATCTTTTATTTATAGTGCGAGAGCCAGATGGTAACCTCCGACTTTACTGCTAAGGCGCTGATACAGTTATATATGAGCGTTTGCACCAAGATAACCCAATCAAAGAACACCACTCAGGAAGCACTGGATGTAAGTTTGCAATTTTATTGTATGTATCCTGCTGCAGAAGTCTTGTAATCTGTTGAACTCAACTGCTTTTTTCCCTCCAACTGGTGGAAGAGTCAAATTATTCAACCAAAGTTGGGTTTACAAACAAAGCAAGGTTTAGATGTCTAGGATTCCCCCAGGTTGTGGGTTCTTTAAAACTCCCAGCACCATATGCTTACTATACAGGCTACGGTAGGACCTGTGTCGTATTCAGTCTTTGTTTTTTCCTTTTCAAGCAATAAATCCATGTTAATTACTCACCATGAAAATGTAGATTATATGACAAATCAGACAGGTGCTTGTGGCTCTTTTTTGGTCATAGTTTATTTTCTATTGACTGCTGTGTTTAGATCTACATGAGTTTTTTTATTTTCTTTTTTTTTCATTTATTTATAGTGATTGTAGGACAAACAGTTATAAAATGTGACATTATGAACGGAGAATATCGTCAGGGACATTAATAGAAATCATGTTTTTAACTTGATTTTCTAGTGAGAACATTGCAACATCCTGGGTAAAGAGACAACTTTCTGTGATTAACAACTAATATCTTGATATATTGATCAGTTTGGTCCTATACAACTTTATATTATAAAGAAATAGTAATCAACAAATGTAAAGCAAAATATCAGAACCACTTGAGTTTGAGTAAAGTTCTTTATAACTTTTACAATTGTACAGTTTCCCCTGGGTGCCAATCTCCCTAACTGAATATAGTATCTGTATTTATAAGTGCGTTATTAGAGTGAGTTAAATAGGGCTCCCACTTTTTCATAAAAATGTTAATTCTATTTTGTATGCCGTCTACATTTCTCATAAGTTGTTTCATTAGGATAACTATAAAAACTTTGGTTGATGCTTGGTTAACCTATTTCCTCTCTACAAAAATAGTAATATTCCAATGATCATATTACAGATTTTTGCCAACGAAACCCTACGGACGCTATGCCTTTGCTACAAGGATATAAGTCAGGAAGAGTATTATTTATGGGCCAAGAAATATAATGCAGCAAGTGTTGCTATGACCGACCGAGATGAAGCTCTGGATAAAGTATATGAAGAAATTGAAAAAGACTTGATGGTAGGTGATTTGATTGAAATATGTGTCAAAAACTGAACCGCAATAGGCTTGGCACAGATTGGATTTTTTATTTTAAGGGACACAAAACCTCAAATGTTTTTTCATGATTCACATAGAGCTTTCAATTTTAAACAACTTTTCAATGTACTTCTGTTATCAAATGTGTGTAATTCCCTTTGCATCCTTTGGTTGAAGGAGTAGCAATGCACTACTGAGAGTAAGTTGATCACATCAGCTGAGCCAATGACATGAGGCATATATGTGCAGCCACCAATCAGCATTTATATCCTGCAGTTCATCCGCCTTACTCCTGAGCCTATCTCGGTATATAAGTTTCAACCAACAGAACAAAAAAATTAGATAATAAAAGTAAATTGGAAAGTTATTTAAAGTTGCATGCTCTATCTGATAAATTAAAGTTTAAATTTTGAGTTGTGTGACAGATTTTCTTGCATCATTAAAGAGTGTTTAAAAAAAATGTTTCATGATGTAAAGAGCAATGTCAATGCTATCATTTTTTTAACAGCTTTTGGGAGCCACAGCTATTGAAGACAAGTTACAAGATGGTGTGCCCCAAACAATTGCCAAACTTGCTAAGGCAGATATCAAGATTTGGGTCCTTACTGGTGATAAAAAAGGTTTGTAAACTTTGTATGATGTGTGCGTGTCTGTTGTTCCCAATGGATTTCTGTACTACAGAACGGTAACTATTTTACAAGATCCAAAAAAAATAAATAAAAAATAACTTTTTTTTTTTTTTCTCTGTAGAGACAGGCAGAAAACATTGGCTTTGCTTGTGAACTATTAACTGAAGAAACGGACATTTGCTATGGGGAAGATATAAAGTAAGCTACTTTTAGCCAAAATGGCAATACTGTGCATTTTGAAATATTTATTTTGTTCATGGTAGAAAGTGAGCATTTTAAAATTGTGATCATTCAGTTAACTATTAAAAGGACAGTAAACACCTTGTAATGTACAAGACGTTCCTGTTGTGATGCTATATAGTAACATATCGGCCAAGTCTTATAGCTTTTAAAAATAAATTTTATACTGGTCATTTTTCAATAGCCCCAACTCCGACAATTTGCATAATTTGGAGGGAGCCAAATACAGTTGTTATCTGTTAAAGCCAATAAGGGAATATATGTAGCAAAGTTGGCCTTTAGGAGTCAGCAGGGTGCATTTCAAGTTCTGATAATTAGAAACTGCTCATTCTCAGTGCTAAAATTACATAAGAGGACACAATTAATAATGATGTGTTTTACTGTCCCTTTACATTTGGTGTTTAGTCATTGTTATAAAATCTTGTGTATTATCTGTATAGTGTACAATGAAAACTATGACCATAATTAAAAAAAAAAAAAAAAAAAAAAAGTGTTATAGACCAAAAATATCTGTCATCAGATGGTGAGAGTCCACAAGTCATCAGATGGTGAGAGTTTCCCCTCCCTACCACTAGGCGGAGGCAAATGATACCCAACACACCAGAACTTTTAATTACCCTCCCACTTCTCATAAGTTTTCAGTCATTTTATTTTGCCTCCTTGATGGAGTGATATGAAAGTTTTGAAGTTCTGATCTACTCATTTTTGAGTTCTTCAAAACCATAGATCGGGAACCCATTACTGGGTCACAAAGCCATGTTTATTGGGTTGCAACAGATTGTGTTGTGTTGTGTTGTATGAGAGTGTGGGTGGTGTGTGTGTGTGTGGTTTGTGTGTGGTGTTCTATGAATGTGGTTAGTTTTATTACCTTTTACAACAAGTTTTTAAGTTTGACTACAATCAAGAATAAAGTATGCACACATTTTAGTTGAAAAATTTACAGAAATTGAAGCTATCCTGTTGTATATACATCGGAAATTATCAGACAAAGCATAAAAATAGGTTTGCAAAAGATAGTGGTATCATGCCACTAGGTCTTTGGGGAATTTTTTTTTTAAATGCTGCTCTAACCAATCGAGGCACATTTTCCTACTTGGAGTTCCCTTTCAAACAGCCAAGTAGACAAGGAGTTTACAGCCAGCACTCGTGAAGGATCTTTTCTCATTGGGGGAATGTCACAGGTGTCCCAGATTAAATGTGGATTCATCCACCAATCCCCTACTCTACCGTGTGCTGCTCTTAGGGGGGGATCCACAGGGTGATATGTGATCTCCTTCAACCAATGCCTGTTATTTATGATGAATCCTTTGTATCCTACTCTGCACTGCCTAGGATGGGCTTGTCTAGTGGAAGCAAGTTGCTGCAGCTGAGAGAAAAGCATAGTGGACGAAAGTTCTTGTTAGGTAAGTACTTTGCCCACCAGCTATCAGTATGAATATGTACACATGATTCACACAGTGTGGGTACATAGGCGTCTGCACAGGGTGTGCCAAGTGTGTCCAGGCACACCCTAATGCACAGATCCATTCTTTGTTGTGTGGCACATTTTTTATTAGCAGTGTTTTCCATTTAAAATATTATTTTGTTATGCTTTGTTTTATTTAGTTTACTTGATGGATATAAACAAATGCCCTTTATTATTGCATATTCAATATTTGTTTACCTTTTAAAAAATAAATATAATCTGGGTTCACAACCTAATGGAATGTGCTGTGCATGCCAATGGTGTGGGGACATATATTAGTACATCATACACCTTATATATTAGTTCTCCATTGATGATAGGGGTGTTAATGACTGAGAATTCTTTTTCGGAGGAAATTCTTTTTGAACAAACTATTTACAACCTGTCTAATGTGAGCTCTCAAAGAGCCATTTAATTAGTCAGGAAGCTAACAGAGGCTCAAGTTTATGTAGAATAAAATTGTGATCCATAAACCAAACAAACTAGTAACTTGCCGGTGGTTGCAAGGTAACTCGGACAGCCGTTGACTAATGCAGGAGGCGCGTTTATCCATAGATACTTTGGAACTCAATACAATCTTCAAGGCTCTCCAGAGTTGGCCTGACTTGAAACAAGAATCTTTTCTTGTCACAGCAGTGGATTACATCAATCATCAGGGAGGAACTCTCAGTTCCTTAGCAATGAGGAAAGTGTCCCACATTATCAGTTGGGTAGAATGTTGCAAGATTTCTGCCATGCACATTCCGGGTGTGAACAATTGGGAGGCAGACTTTATAAGTCACCATTCTCTTCACCCAGGAGAGTGGTCGCTAAATCAGGAAGTTGCGACCAGATTGAGTCTTTGGGGTCTGGCAAAGATAGATCTCATTGGCCTGCTTGAATCACAAATGTCCCCAGTATTGTGCCTGGTCTTGGGACCTTCAGGCAAATTTGATAGATGCACTAGTAATGATACCCTAGTTGTTCAATCTGATTTACATCTTTTACTCCTTTTCTGTTGCTATCCAGAATCCAGAAAGAACAAGACTCAGCAGTTATGATTTCTCCTGTGTGGCACTGCAGGATATGGTTTGAGGATCTATTCCAGATGTCCATGTGCCCACTTGGAGGCTTCATCAAAGAAGGCATCTTCTTTCACAATGTCCTTTCTTTTATCAAGAACTCAAAACTCTGAATTTGAAAGCATAGGGCTGTCTAGGGGGGGGTTACCAGGCATATTTATCATTAGGGCTGGAAAACCATTTTTGCTTGGTGTGTTTACAAAGGATACAGCTGGAATCATTTTACAATTCCTAGAATTTTCGAGTTTCTGCAGGAAGATTTGAATAATGCTTTGTCAGCCAGCTCCCTGAAGGATCAGATTTTGTTTCTGTATTGTTTCACAAGAGAATTGCTAAAATTCCAGATTTTGTTCAGAATCTGATCGTAACTTTTTATATACTATTATTTGTCCAGTTTCTCCTCCTTTGAAACTTAATCTGGTTGTGAGGGTTGTTCCTCCTTTTAAGCCTATGCACGGTTTAGACCTTTAGCTTTTATCCTGGAAGGTTTTTTTTCTTCTAGCTATTTCTTCTGCCAGAAGGGTTTCTGAGCTTTCAGCTTTCCGATTTCTCATCTTGATAAGGCTGTCCTTTGAACTTTATATTACATATTCCTTTTTTTAAGGTGGTATCTACAGATACTATTAATAAGGAAATCTTTTTGTCTGGCTCATAAGAACTCTTAGGAGTGACTTGATGTTATGAGAGCTTTAAATATTAGATTATGTGGAAGCTACAAAAGATTTCAGACTTTCGGTGCCTTGTAAGGAAAAGAAAGCTATGGTTGTTTATCTGCTTGGCTTAAAGCCTTAATTCGTAAGGCATATATGGTTGTGGGGAAGACTTTTTCTGAGCACATTGCTGCTCATTCTACTTCTTAGGGCCTCTTTCATAATGAGGCTTCTATTAATCAGAATTGCAAGGCAGAGCTACTTGGTAATCTATGCTCACTTTTTAAAGTATTATTACTTTCATGTGTATGCTTTTCTTTGGCAGGAAAGCTCTGTGGACTTCGCTTGCTTGGGTGCAAGATTCTCGCTGGTGAAGACTCATGGATTTTCACCATCTGAAGAGGAAGAGAAAACAACATTTATGCTTACCTGATGATAAAATAATTTATTTTGCGATTGTGCAAGTTTATGAGCACCGCCCTTTCAGGTGACCGCAGTACTTGTTTTGCCCATCTTTTGCCCTGCATTACATTTTGCCTTTATATACTTGCGCTATATATATATATATATATATATATATATATATATATATATATATATATATATATATATATATATATATATATATATAACTGAGAATACATGGAAAGTGGGAGAGATTTAAAGCTTTCATGTGTTGGGATATCTTTTGCCTCCTCCTAGTGGTCAGGAGGGAAATCCCCACACGTGATGACTTGTGGACTCTCGCCATAATTAAAGAAATCAGGTAAGAATACATTTTTGTTACTGTTGCTAGAGTACTATAAACTGGAACACAGTATTTTTTTTTTGTCAATATTCGTAATAATAATTATATTTACTAAAAGGGAAAAATCATTTTAAAGCAATGCCTGTTCTGTTTTCCCTTAATGAACCAATTTTAGTTTATTAACTTTAGAAATTTAAATTTTTATCCTATTTACTTTTCTAGTGCCCTAATACAGACAAGAATGGAAAATCAGAGAAATCAGCCAGGAAGGGTTCCAGAAGTGCTCCACAATGAATCTGGCAAGAAACGTGCTCTCATTATAACTGGTTCCTGGCTGGTATGTAAATTCACACAATTATTGTTGGTTATATTTGGGTTTAGATGCAATATTTTTTGCTGTTAACGTGTTTTGTGGTACTAGATTTTAAGTCTTTTTCCAAGCTAAATTGCATTTAAATGGACTTATAGAATACACAATTGTTATTTATTTGAAGGGATGTTACTTCAAAAAGAGGGTCATTTCAAAGGACAATACATTCAAAATTGAACTTTCATGATTCAGATAGCACATGCAGTTTTAAAAGACTTTTCCAGTTTGTCTATTATCAGATTGTGCACTCTTGTGTCTCTTTATATGTACACTTTCTGAGGTACCAGTTACTACTGAGCACGTGCAAGTGTATGTGTTATTGGCTGATAGATGTCACATGATACAGGGGGCCGGGATATTGAAGTCAATTTTAAATGTGAGAAAAAAAAATCTGTGTGGTATTTTTAATATGTATGTGTTGTTTATGCAACTGTACTGCATGTAATAGTTCTTTAAGTTACATATTGTATTTTGTTTTTTAAGTTGATGTTTTTTATCCTACTCAGCTAGTGAATAATCTGTCTGTGTATGAATTATGTACAAAGATTTGTTTCAGTATCAATTTACACATTAAATTCATATATATGTGTGTGTGTGTGTGTGTGTGTGTATATATATATATATAATGTAGAAAAGTTCAGTATCTGCACTCTCACCAACTTTCCACAACCGCCAGGGTGCTCTCAAGAGTATATAGTAGGAAAATGATTCAAAGCACTCTCTGGACTTTTGATAATAAAGGCAAATTTAATTGTGATAGTGACGTTTCGGGACCAAACCTGTCCCTTCTTCTGACAGTCAAACAATGCAAAAACCAAACTTAAATAGGCCATTCAGACCCTCCCCTGTATTGCTACCAATCACAGGTAAGCGTGTGCAAAAGTGAAGACCACACCAAAATAAGGTGTGGAAGAGTGGTTGTGTACAATGTGTAATTATAAAGGTGTCAAAACTTATATAAAACTGAAATCTCATATTAGTGTGATAATCATATATGTTTCTAAGTGAGCTTTGATCAAAATAGTTAAGTTATAAGAGCAATTACTGCAATTTTTCAAAATACATATCAAGGATTCACCCCTCCTTTAGAGTGCACCAAATGGATGCTACCACTATTCAAAGGAACCACCCCTATTCATTGATAGGTTCTAGTCCATAGTCATAACATTACTACATAATATAACTATCCTGGTCATCTAGCCACTGAACACAGCTATTTTCTATTGTTATAACTTCACAGCACCCCATATATGTGGTATTATTGAACCACAACACAAAAACGATTATACACACCCTGCGATCAACTAACCATTAGATGCTATTGATATCGTCGCATTTGCTGACACACCCCTCCTGCTCTCATAGGTTACGCCTAAACAGCACCTCTCAATTTTCATATGTGTCAAAAATTAAAATAAAATAAGCGTTAGCAACCAGATCCTTATAAGATTAAATGTCAGAGACTTTGGGTACATATCTGTCTTAAGGTGTTTGCCACTCGGATGTTCAGATTATAACAGTATATATCGTGCGATCAGACCGCAACTGAGATCTGTTGTCATCTGTAAACACACCCCTCCTACTCTCATAGGTTAAGTCTAGACAACACCTCTAAAATTCCCTATGTATTGGAAAATAAAATTAGCGTTAACACCAGGATCCTGCTCTCATAGGTACAGTCTAACCATCACCTCTCGATTTCCATATATGTTAGAAAATAAGTTAACATAAGCAACAAGGTCCTTATTTGATTAATATAATTACAACAATGTAAGCCGTGCGATCTGATCGCAACTGTAATCAGCTGTCATCTGGAAACACACCCCCTCCTGCCCTAATAGGTCAGGAGTAAACCGTGCCTCTCCACTTTCATACCTACACAAAAAGCAACAACATGTATACATAGTTTAGTTGTTGACACCTTAATAGTGCCTCCCCCATAGGCTTATAGCAGAATAGGAAGTGTGATCAGATCACCGCTGAAGGTAACAGTCATCCTGAAATCTGTCCCTCATGTTGTTATTGATCACAAATAACAACCGCTTCTCGCCCCAAGCGTAATCTAGAAAGTAAATAGGCAAAAAACAAACCTATCTAAATCAACCCCTAGGGAATTACTAAAACCAAAATGCTACGTGTTAACAGTATATATGCTAAGATCCCACTGTCCAATCACAACCATACTGGAAGTCTCAGACGTGACGTCCTATATCGCTAATACCCTTCAGTATACATTTCATCAAAGCAGTCAAAACCTTGAAGGCACAGAGCCCTTGTTAGTAATCAGGTAGGTGATGCCTCAGCATCACAGTAATCACTATTTCAGTATAAGGTAATATCAAACACAATAAGCAACAATCAAAACAACACAAAAAGGCATAACACCTAAGAGCTAATATAATACAAAATGTGAACATACAAAAAGAAGTTACAACCCCTACGTCTGCTATATAGATCCCTTATCGAATGTACGTTCCCAGCATCGAAATAATTAAAAAGCAAATTAAATACCAAAACATATACATGAATAACAAAACCTCTATGAAGGCTATGAACAGGAGGGGTCAAAACGGTAAGATTTAGGTATATAGGGCCAAAAAGTTACCTAAAGACAAAAACTCCCAATTGGGCACTCAAGGGGTGTGAATCTTACCAATAGAGTTGATCAGGCTCTAATGAAAATAAGTGAACATATAACGGTGTATTACAAAACTCTATGTGATGCATAGTGAAATGTGCAAATAGTTAAAATCATATATTACACATACTAGACATAAAATTAAAATAAAAGCACTGGTATCTATTGTATGAAGACATAACTATAATGGGAAGAACCCATATGTACTGGGCCCCATAAATAATACTAAATAAATGGAAAAGGCTAGGAGTAAAATACTGTTACATAAGAGGCAAAAGCATGACTAGGCCATCATATTCTTTCCTTTATATATAATGAATCAGGACTCTCATTTGATCATAATGTCCTTGAGTTAACCCAAGAAGGCTTGCCATCCGGATTGTATGTTGAGACCTCTGGGCACCAATGTACCCAATTCATGGATCCAGCGAGCCTCCTTTTGGAGCAGGATCTTTGCTCTGTTGCCTCCCCGTCTTAATGGTGGCACGTGATCAATCAGGCGAAACCTGAGATCAGTGACTGAGTGGTTATTGTCAAGAAAATGTCGAGCAACAGGCTGTCCCGATTTTCCACTATCTAGTGCAGCTCTAATGCTTGAGCGGTGGTTAGCCATTCGAGACAATAACCACTCAGTCACTGATCTCAGGTTTCGCCTGATTGATCACGTGCCACCATTAAGACGGGGAGGCAACAGAGCAAAGATCCTGCTCCAAAAGGAGGCTCGCTGGATCCATGAATTGGGTACATTGGTGCCCAGAGGTCTCAACATACAATCCGGATGGCAAGCCTTCTTGGGTTAACTCAAGGACATTATGATCAAATGAGAGTCCTGATTCATTATATATAAAGGAAAGAATATGATGGCCTAGTCATGCTTTTGCCTCTTATGTAACAGTATTTTACTCCTAGCCTTTTCCATTTATTTAGTATTATTTATGGGGCCCAGTACATATGGGTTCTTCCCATTATAGTTATGTCTTCATACAATAGATACCAGTGCTTTTATTTTAATTTTATGTCTAGTATGTGTAATATATGATTTTAACTATTTGCACATTTCACTATGCATCACATAGAGTTTTGTAATACACCGTTATATGTTCACTTATTTTCATTAGAGCCTGATCAACTCTATTGGTAAGATTCACACCCCTTGAGTGCCCAATTGGGAGTTTTTGTCTTTAGGTAACTTTTTGGCCCTATATACCTAAATCTTACCGTTTTGACCCCTCCTGTTCATAGCCTTCATAGAGGTTTTGTTATTCATGTATATGTTTTGGTATTTAATTTGCTTTTTAATTATTTCGATGCTGGGAACGTACATTCGATAAGGGATCTATATAGCAGACGTAGGGGTTGTAACTTCTTTTTGTATGTTCACATTTTGTATTATATTAGCTCTTAGGTGTTATGCCTTTTTGTGTTGTTTTGATTGTTGCTTATTGTGTTTGATATTACCTTATACTGAAATAGTGATTACTGTGATGCTGAGGCATCACCTACCTGATTACTAACAAGGGCTCTGTGCCTTCAAGGTTTTGACTGCTTTGATGAAATGTATACTGAAGGGTATTAGCGATATAGGACGTCACGTCTGAGACTTCCAGTATGGTTGTGATTGGACAGTGGGATCTTAGCATATATACTGTTAACACGTAGCATTTTGGTTTTAGTAATTCCCTAGGGGTTGATTTAGATAGGTTTGTTTTTTGCCTATTTACTTTCTAGATTACGCTTGGGGCGAGAAGCGGTTGTTATTTGTGATCAATAACAACATGAGGGACAGATTTCAGGATGACTGTTACCTTCAGCGGTGATCTGATCACACTTCCTATTCTGCTATAAGCCTATGGGGGAGGCACTATTAAGGTGTCAACAACTAAACTATGTATACATGTTGTTGCTTTTTGTGTAGGTATGAAAGTGGAGAGGCACGGTTTACTCCTGACCTATTAGGGCAGGAGGGGGTGTGTTTCCAGATGACAGCTGATTACAGTTGCGATCAGATCGCACGGCTTACATTGTTGTAATTATATTAATCAAATAAGGACCTTGTTGCTTATGTTAACTTATTTTCTAACATATATGGAAATCGAGAGGTGATGGTTAGACTGTACCTATGAGAGCAGGATCCTGGTGTTAACGCTAATTTTATTTTCCAATACATAGGGAATTTTAGAGGTGTTGTCTAGACTTAACCTATGAGAGTAGGAGGGGTGTGTTTACAGATGACAACAGATCTCAGTTGCGGTCTGATCGCACGATATATACTGTTATAATCTGAACATCCGAGTGGCAAACACCTTAAGACAGATATGTACCCAAAGTCTCTGACATTTAATCTTATAAGGATCTGGTTGCTAACGCTTATTTTATTTTAATTTTTGACACATATGAAAATTGAGAGGTGCTGTTTAGGCGTAACCTATGAGAGCAGGAGGGGTGTGTCAGCAAATGCGACGATATCAATAGCATCTAATGGTTAGTTGATCGCAGGGTGTGTATAATCGTTTTTGTGTTGTGGTTCAATAATACCACATATATGGGGTGCTGTGAAGTTATAACAATAGAAAATAGCTGTGTTCAGTGGCTAGATGACCAGGATAGTTATATTATGTAGTAATGTTATGACTATGGACTAGAACCTATCAATGAATAGGGGTGGTTCCTTTGAATAGTGGTAGCATCCATTTGGTGCACTCTAAAGGAGGGGTGAATCCTTGATATGTATTTTGAAAAATTGCAGTAATTGCTCTTATAACTTAACTATTTTGATCAAAGCTCACTTAGAAACATATATGATTATCACACTAATATGAGATTTCAGTTTTATATAAGTTTTGACACCTTTATAATTACACATTGTACACAACCACTCTTCCACACCTTATTTTGGTGTGGTCTTCACTTTTGCACACGCTTACCTGTGATTGGTAGCAATACAGGGGAGGGTCTGAATGGCCTATTTAAGTTTGGTTTTTGCATTGTTTGACTGTCAGAAGAAGGGACAGGTTTGGTCCCGAAACGTCACTATTACAATTAAATTTGCCTTTATTATCAAAAGTCCAGAGAGTGCTTTGAATCATTTTCCTACTATATATATATATATATATACATATATACATATATATATACATATATATATATATATATATATATATATATATATATATATATATATATGTATTGTGGAGATATATATATATATATATATATATATATATATATATATGTCCAACTTATATATATATGTATAGGTAAATAAAGTGTCTACAAATAGATCCACACGAATCTCTAAGCGCTGAATAGAATCACCTCTTTTCTGTGTGTGTGTGCATATGTGTATATATATATATATGTGTGTGTGTGTGTATATATATAAAATAAAATATATTGTTCTGTCATTCAAGGATATATGGTTCGGTTAGTAACAGATATAGGTGAGCTCAAGCATCTCTGTGTACAGTGTTGCAGGGCCAGTTTTATTTATTCAGTTACATTTTAGTAAAGACTGGCAAAATAAAGAACACTACCAAAGTCTTTTTTTTTTCATTTCTAATTTTTCTGGGATTGACAAAAGTTTAAGCATCTTACTATGTTATTTGCATAAAGAGTTAGATAACACAATCTTCTATGCCTATCGCATATAGCATTTGCTTTAATTACCTTAATATTATTTAATTTCCAGAATGAAATCCTCTTGGAAAAAAAGATACGAAAAGAAGAAGCGATTAAAGCTTAAATTTTCCCAAGACCCAAGAAGAGAAGCAACTGAACCTGCAAGAGAAAAGAAAAACGGACATCCTGAAAGAGCAGAAGGCAAAAGAACTTTGTAGACCTTGCGTGCGAAATGCAGCTCTGTTATCTGCTGCCTGGGTCACTCCCAAGCCAGAAAGCAATGGTTGTAGAACTGGTTAAGAAATACAAAAAGGCTGTTACTTTGGCTATAGGGGATGGAGCCAATGATGTCAACATGATTAAAAGTAAGTGTTAAATAAAAGTTTTGCTTAGTATTTTGCCTCTCCAGACATGAGGGCAGTCTGTAATTAATTAAAGGACACTAAACAGCCCAAAATTTTTTCTTTCATGTTCAGATAGAGCATGCAATTTTATGCAACTTTTCTTATTTACTCCTATTATAAATTTGTCTTCTTTCTCTTTGCTATCTTTATTTGAAAAAGCAGGAATCTAAGCTAAGTAGCCAGACAATTTTTTGGTTCAGCACCTGGGTTGCGCTTGCTGATTGGTGGCTAAATGTACCTACCATTCTTCAAGCGTTATCCAGGGTGCTGAACCAAAAAATTGTCCCGGCTTACTTAGCTTAGATTCCTGCTTTTCAAATAGAGATAGCAAGAGGTAAAGAAGAAAAAAGGGGTAATAGGGAGTAAATTGGAAAGAGTTTCTTAAAATTGAATGTTTCTAATCCTGAATCACAAAAGAAAAAAATTCATATGAGCCATAAGTGCAATGTTATGCCTGTATATACATTCTTAGAGTGTAGGCTTTTAAAGGGGACATAAAACCATTTTTTTCTTTCAGATAGGAGCATTTATTTTTAATCGGCTTTCCCAATTTACTTCTTATTTATTTTAATGTTATTTTTTGGGAGGTAAAGATGACGACAACTTTGTACAGACACCTTAATCACTTTGTGGCGGTAAAATAGTGTTCATGTAAACAATATTGGGTAAAAAATGAAAATAGACGATTGCGTGATTTCATGGCCGGGATCAGATCAGGGGTGTGGGGAAGGGGCGGGAGTAATACAATCTCTGAAAGCCTTACGCCTGGCCCCTTGCATCTAGTGTCCAACAGCAAGAGGGGAAACTAATGAAGTAGAAACTAATGTAGAGAGAGACAGGAACTAAAGAAATTACATGGTTTTTCCATATTGCACAGAGTGTAAATCTCAGGTCCAATTTACTTCCAATTTGCTTCATTCGTCTTGGTGATCCTTTGTTACCCAAAGTGTTCAGCTAACTCCTAGTAGTGCATTGCTGCTCTTCAACAAAAGTTACCCAACCAAAGAGAATGAAGCAAATTTGATAACAGATACATAATAATAAATAGGAAAGTTATTTAAAATTCAATGGCGCAATTTTGAACCATGAAATAAGTTTTTTGGGGTTTTTTATAAGGGGTCACTAAAAACTCAGGATGCATTTGTCCTCTTTTCGTTCGCAAGTTGCTGAATATGGTTTGCCTGCCACAGCATTTAGCTATTTTCGAGGCTGGATTTCTTCTTGTGAAAGTGTTAACCAACTAAGATCTAGATTTTCACACACATCTTAGTGTGTTTCACTTTCACAAAAGGCGATTCGGCACAGAAAATGGCCGAATGCTGCCGACGGGTGGCCATATTTAGCATTCAGGTTGCTAATGAATGAGACGAATGTGCATCCCTAGTAAACACATTTGTAATTACAAGAGATTTCGTGTCGTTTTACAATAGAATAATATACCAGCCCAAGTTTAAACAATTCTAAAATAAATTAACATCTTGTTTACTGCAATTGTTTTTTCAATAGCCAGACTCCGCCAACCACTTGCGTTTATTTTGGAGGAGGCAATCCGGGACTTGTGTCTGCAGGCAACAAGTTCTAATTATAAACAAATAAATACTTAGAAATCCATTCAGTTTCAGTAAAAGTGTAATAGTTAAAAATGACTTACCCAACACAATGTAGTGTCATTAGCAACAAATCAAATAACCCGGGAAACCAACCGTATGGGCAGTAATTCTGCTATGCTCCAAATACCAACGGGTGTAGTTTCCAATAGCCTAGGGATCGCAAACGATAGTGGAACCCATGCATGGTCACAGGGAAGCTCCCCTGTGTCCTGTGAGCCCATGTGACACAATATCAAGAGCAAAGCTGCTGACTTAAAGGGACATGAAACCCAAAATTCATGATTCAGATAGAGAATACAATTTTAAACAACTTTCTTATTTACTTCTATTATCTAATCTGCTTTATTCTCTTGGTATCATTTTGTTAAAGGAGCTGCAATGCACTAATGGTTTCTAACTGAACACATGGGTGAGCCAATCACAATCGGTGTATATATATATGCAGCCACCAATCAACAGCTAGAACCTAGGTTCTCTGCTGCTCATGAACTTGCCTAGATAAACCTTTCAGCAAAGGATAACAAGAGAAGGAAGCAAAATAAATAATAGAAGTAAATTGAAAAGTTGTTTGAAACTGTATTCTCTATCTGAATCATGTTTCATGTCCCTTTAACACAGCTCTCCCCCAAGCTGATAACAGTCAATTTGTGAGTAAATATAGCAGTCGAAAGTGAAATGTATTAGAGCATAACAAAGTATGCAAAACATCCCTCATCCTTTAGGGGTAGGATATGCGTCAGATGCATTTTCTGTAGGTAGTGGGGATATTTTTTATGCCTAATACCCACTGTTGTTATGTTAGCATATAACCAAGTGCAAAACATTGTACATTTATACTAACATCAATTAGGGAAAGATGATGTATTAGAATTAGATAAAGACAACATTTTCATTGCTAAAAGTACATGAAAAGGGGCAAAATATAAATAATGAAAGTATATCGCAAAGTTTGTTTTACTTCACTTAACTAAATTTTATATAAAAAAAAAAAACTCAAGGTGTTTTGTTAATCTTTAAGGGACAGTCTACTTAAATTTTTTTATTGTTTAAATCCCTTATAAATACCCCATTCCCCCATTTTTGCATAACCAACACTGTGGATTATCAATACACTTATTACCACTAGTGATTACCTTGTATCTAAGCCTCTGTCAGACTGCCCCTTTATCTCCGTGCTTTTTTGACAAGACTTACATTTTAGCCAGTGCTGACTCCAAAAAAACTCCACGGGAGTAGACACAATGTTATTCTATATGACACACATGATCTAGCACTGTTCTAACTGAGACAAGAATAAGAGGGTGGGTTTTTCAACGGTTTAGAAATCGGTTTGAGGCCTACCTAGGTTTAGCTTTCAAAAAAAAAAAAGAATTACCAAGAGTACAAAGCAAATTTGATGTATAAAGGTAAATTGGACAGTTGTTTAAACTTGCTGCTCTATCTGAATCATGAAAGATGGAAAAAAAACAAATTTGACTTGAGTGTCCCCTTTAGGGTATAGTCCTTACAATATATGCCAGCCAATTCTTACAATCTTTGTCTTTTTTCCTTCAGTATTGGAAGTTTATCTACCTTTTATGTTAAAGCATCACTTTTTGTACTTCCACAAATGATTCCTGATCCCACTACCACTCCAACTTGAGATCATAATTATATTTGGTAATGCAGGAAAAATAATATAAAATCAGTTGTTTAAAGGAACATAATACAGCATACAACGTTAAACAACAAATTTACTTTTATTATCACATTTTCTTCATTCTCTTGGTATCTTACTATACGGCAGCAGTTTTGCAAGAATGTTGTCCATTTGCAAGATCACTATATGGCAGCATTATTTCCTGCCATTAAGTGCGCCAGAGACCTACATAAATATATCTTCAACCATGGGAACAAAACGAATTTTGATAATAAAAGTAAATTGGAAACATTTTTTTAATTGTATGCTAGGCTCTGAAGCACAAAAGAAAATTAAACATATGGGGCTAGATTATGAGTGGAGCACAAAACTGCACTTTCACGAGCGCGGACGCAAATGTGCGATGGTATTACAAGTAAAGCACAATGTGAATGCGACCTCACATTGCATGGAGGCTTTGCGCTCACGAGAGTGCTATTCTGCAGGCTCCAATGGGAGCCTCATTCTGATGCCGACAGACACGACAGAGAACCTAGAGCAGCACAGGGGGTAGAGTTCGCGCATCCTTTGGACACATAATTTAAGATATATATGTTGTAATAGATAATATACATATATATTGGTGTTTTTATATGTAAATATACACACAGTAACGCACAAATATTTATGTATATAAGTCATAGTACATATATACAGTATTTACAGTTTAAACACAGTCCCCATAAAGTGCTATGGGATGGGCTGACTTGTTTTTATGGGCCTGTTTAAAGGATTAACATTTTAATGCATGTAACTTTTTTGCATTACATTACAAGTTACCGCCTAGATTACAATCTTGCGTTATGAGGGGTGCGTTGCTAACTTGCAGTTTTTTCTCATCCCGCTCACTTCCCTGCAGCGCTGGTATTACGGGTTTTTATCAACCCGATGTTAACAAGCAAGAAGTGAGCGTAGAGCAAAATTGCGCTCCACACTGCACTCCCAAAACCAGCGCTGCTTAAGTGGAGTGGTGAGCTGGGTTGTACGTGGCTCGTGCACGATTTCCCCCATAGACATCAATGGGGGGGGAGAGCCCGCTGAGAAAAAGTCGAACACCTTGCAAAAAGCAGCGTAAAACTCGGTAACGCAGCCCCATTGATTCCTATGGGGAAGCTAAAGTTAAGGTTTACACCTAACACCCTAACAATGAACCCAGAGTCTAAACACCCCTAATCTTACTAATTAACCCTAATCTGCCACTCCGGACATCGCCGCCACCTACATTATATTTATTAATCCCTAATCTGCCCGTCCCCCCAACATTACCGCCACTATATCAAAATGTAATAAACTAAAACCCAAGTCTAACCCTAACACCCCCTAACATAAATATAATTTAAATAAATCTAAATAAAATTAAGATCATTAACTAAATTATTCCTATTTAAAAACGAAAATACTTACCTATAAAATAAACCCTAAGCTAGCTACAATAAAACTTATAGTTACATTGTAGCTAGCTTAGGGTTTATTTTTATTTTCACAGGCAAGTTTGTATTTATTTTAACTAGGTACAATAGTTTATTAAATAGTTATTAACTATTTAATAACTACCTAGCTAAAATAAATACAAATATTTACCTGTAAAATAAAACCTAACCTAAGTTACACTAACACCTAACTATAACACTACACTACAATTAAATAACTTGCTTAAATTAAATACAATTAGCTAAATTACAAAAAACAAACGCTAAAAGTTACGGAAAATAAAAAACAAATTACAAGATATTTAAACTAATTACACCTAATCTAAGAGCCCTATCAAAATAAAAAAGCCCCCCCAAAAAAAAAAAAAAAAAACCCAAGCCTAAACTAAACGGGGCCTTTGCGGGCATTGCCCCAAAGAAATTAGTCTCTTTTACCTGTAAAAAAAAAAAAATACAAACATCCCCCCCAACAGTAAAGCCCACCACCCACAAAACCAACCCCCCACATAAAACCCTAACTAAAAAAACCTAAGCTCCCCATTGCCCTGAAAATGGGCATTTGGATGGGCATTGCCCTTAAAACGGGCATTTTAGCTCTATTTCTGCCAAAAGCCCTAACCTAAAAATAAAACCCACCCAATACACCCTTAAAAAATCCTAACACTAACCCCCTAAGATTCACTTACTGGGGAGAAGACTTCATCCAAGCGGCAAGATGTCCTCAACGAAGCCGGCAGAAGTGGTCCTCCAGACGGGCAGAAGTCTTCATCCAGATGGCATCTATCTATCTTCATCCTTCCGACGTGGAGCGCTACCATCTTCAAGACATCCGGCGCGGAGCATTTTCCTTCAATCGACGGCTTCTTCGGAATTAATGTTTCTTTAAGTGATGTCAGCCAAGATGGCGTCCCTTAGATTCCGATTGGCTGATAGAATGCAATCAGCCAATAGGATTGAGGCTCCGCGTCGGAAGGATGAAGATTGATAGATAGATGCCCCATCCAAAATGCCCTTTTCAGGGCAATGGGGAGCTTAGGTTTTTTTAGTTAGGGGTTTTATTTGGGGGTTGGTTGTGTGGGTGTGGGTTTTTTACTGTTGGGGGGGGGTTGTTTATGTATTTTTTTTTTTTTTTAGGTAAAAGAGCTGATTTTCTTTGGGGTCAATGCCCCGCAAAAGGCCCTTTTAAGGGCTTATTGATAGTTTAGTTTAGGCTAGGTTTTTTTTTATTTTGGGGGGCTTTTTTTTATTTTGATAGGGCTTTTAGATTAGGTGTAATTAGTTTAAATATCTTGTAATTTGTTTTTTTATTTTCTGTAATTTAGTGTTTGTTTTTGTAATTTAGCTATTGTTTTTAATTTAGGTAAGTTATTTAATTGTAGTGTAGTGTTAGTGTAACTAGGTTTAGGTTTTTATTTTACAGGTATATTTGTATTTATTTTAGCTAGGTAGTTATTAAATAGTTAATAACTATTTAGTAACTATTGTACCTAGTTAAAATAAATACAAACTTGCCTTTAAAATAAAAATAAACCCTAAGCTAGCTACAATGTAACTATTAGTTTATATAGTAGCTAGCTTAGGGTTTATTTTATAGGTGAAGTATTTAGTTTTAAATAGGAATACTTTAGTTAAATATAATTTTAAATAAATCTAAAAAAAAATTAATATCATTAAGTTAGGGTTAGACTTAGGTTTAAAGGGTTAATAAATTTAGAATAGTGCGGCGTTGTTGGGTGACGCAGATTAGGGCTTAATAAGTATAATGTAGGGTGCGGGGATGTTTTGTGGCGGCATATTAGGGTTAATAATTAACTAGTGTTTGCAAAGCGGAGTGTGGCGGTTTAGGGGTTTAAAATGTTTATTCTAGTGGCTGTGATGTTGGAGCGGTCAGAATATGCTGTTATAAAAGGGGTTAATATTTAATTTAGTGTTTGCGATACGGGAGGGCCTTTGTTTTATGGGGTAAATAGGTAGTTTATGGGTGTTAGTGTAGTACTTTTTTAGCACTTAGTTTTGTAGTGTTTTTATGCTTAAGCTTTGTAGTGTAAAACTCATAACTACTGACTACAAAATGCGTTAGGAATCTTGTCGGTAGAGGGTGTACCGCTCACTTTTTGGCCTCCCAGGACAAACTCGTAATACCGGCGCTATGGAAGTCCCATATTAAAAAGCCTTTACGAAATTTACGTAAGTAGGTTTGCGGTAAGGCCAAAAAGGTGTGCGGTGCCCCTAAACCTGCAAGACTCGTAATAGCGGCGGGCGTGAAAAAAACAACGTTAGGACCTGTTAACACTGCTTTTTTACCTTAACGCAAAACTCGTAATCTAGCCGTATATTTTTACATTACAAATTACATTTTTGTTCTTCAAAAGCTGTTTTTGAATTTTTGCTTTAGGATATCCCTATAAGTAATTTGTAATTTTTAATTATAGTTTTCATATCCGTTGTCTTGTATGTCTGGTAAACAATAATATATAAATAAGTTATTTGGAAAATGTAAGTGTAATATGTTATTCCAACAAATTTTAAGTGTTTTTTATTACAGTAATTTTAGTTTTTCTAACATGTTTTGTAGTCTAATTCAATGTTCTTCTCATGTCTTGCAGCTGCACACATTGGCGTTGGTATTAGTGGACAAGAAGGAATGCAAGCGGTAATGTCCAGTGACTACTCCGTTGCTCAGTTTAAATACATTCAACGTTTGTTGTTGGTTCACGGTCGCTGGTCGTACATTCGAATGTGCAAGTTCCTGCGTTTTTTCTTCTACAAGAACTTTGCCTTCACGTTGGTTCACTTTTGGTACTCTTTCTTTAGTGGATTTTCTGCTCAGGTACGAACTACAATATTCCCACTTCCCTACAATAAAAATGACACTTAATGGGACATTAAACACTTGATGTATTTATTGTATAATGTCCCTTTAAATAATAAATATCATATATTTTCCCAGAAATGAGAAGCACTTACAAATCTGTATGATGGAAATAATGTCAAACCAAACAACCCACCAAGTTGAATACCTATTCTTACTTGTTGTTTTTTAACTTTTAATATTAATTAGTCTCATCCGTTTTAAATTCTTCTTCATGGGTAAGATGTTCATATTAATATATATTGAGACATAATCACTGTACATTGCTTTTGCATACTTGTGCATTACTAAAACCCTCAGGAGTTGCAATCCATAGTAGGTCAGGGATGCATATATCAGATTTACAAAGGCATTTTCTCATAATTAATATTCTCTTTTCAGACGGTCTACGAAACTTGGTTCATTTCCCTGTATAATGTTCTCTACTCCAGTCTTCCTGTACTCCTTGTGGGTTTGCTGGATCAGGTATGTTGGAAAGGTGTCCGCAAGCTTGGTGTAAAAATCTTTAAATATTGTAACTTGTTAGCTGTAAATATTATTTATTAAAAATGAAAAATGTTGGTTACTAAGGTTTCTAATGTTTCATTTAGAGTGACGTTTTTTTCATTTGAACTAAACTGTAAATGTTCCTGTCTTTGTCAGTTTTATTTTTCTCTTTGTTGATTATTTAAAAGTAAATTTCATAACTTTCTGCTAATAAGATAAACCTTTTATCATTTTTCTTTTTGTAACTAAGGATGTAAGTGACAAGCTAAGTCTTCGCTTCCCTCGTTTGTACATTCCTGGCCAAAAAGATAAACTGTTCAACTACCAGAAATTCTTCTTGAGTCTGTTCCATGGTATAGTCACCTCGCTTATTATTTTCTTCATACCTTATGGAGCTTTCTTATTGACCATGGGGCAGGATGGAGAAGCGCCCTCAGATTACCAGTCGTTTGCTGTCACAACTGCTACTGCACTTATTATAACCGTTAATTTTCAGGCAAGTATGCTGTGTGTAATGTCATTCTGATGGTTAACTATAAAGCACAATGCATAGTAATTACAAAGGCCACGCTACCAAGTTTTATTTATGCAATATATGTTACTCATATATTGGTACAAAATGTGCACATTGTTATGATCTACCATTATGTTTATCAGTGATCTTTTCATGCGGCTTTTGGTTAAAAAGACCTCATAATGTTTTAATTTCAAAAAATTATTTCCACACTCCCCCATGGTGGCACATCTTCACATAAATAGGGGGCAGAGGGCACATCTTCACATAAATAGGGGGGCAGAGGGCACATCTTCACATAAATGGGGGGCAGAGGGCACATCTTCACATAAATAGGGGGCAGAGTCCGCTGAGTCCATGTTAATAACCTTTATTGTATATGGGTAAAGGCTGCACAGTCTTCAATATGATACTTTCTTTAAATAAATAGAAATGGTTCTAATATACATTTTCAGTTATAGATTCTTGTGAAGTAATTGCATGCAAACAAATTTTGTACTAATCAAAGCCTTTCTCTTTCTGACCAGATTGGACTTGACACTTCGTATTGGACTTTTGTTAATGCATTTTCAATGTTTGGGAGCATTGCCATTTACTTTGGTATAATGTTTGATCTTCACAGTGCTGGGATTCATGTTTTGTTTCCATCCATGTTTATATTTACAGGTATGTAATGTTTTTTCTAGAATGTCCATCTGTCAAGTTGTGATCTGTCTAGTTGTCTGTTATTAGGTAGAAACTGGGCAGGCACATTATCTACATACCTTAGAGCATATTTGTAGTCAGGTATTGGCCCCTAAAAAAGGTTTCAATATGAAATAGTAATTGGACCCCAACAAACAGCTGTGCTGTTGCATCAAATTATTTATATAAATTAAGTAAATATATTGCAGTAATACTCCCATGTGAGGAAGCTATTTGTACAGTTACGTAGTAATACATCCGTGATAGGGAGGTATATACTTAGTCCATTAGATGCTGCAGGATTTGTAGTCAGATTGTTAACCTTTTCTGGGTTGTGTAAAAATGTGGCCATTGTTAGCTGGTCTTCTTTTGTCCTCCCCAATTGTTCCTCTTTTAGTGTATTCTGTGTACATTCTTTTACAGAGAACTGTGTATGTATGTAAATGCTGGCACCAACTTTTCACAAGTGTTAAAATGATTGTTTTTTGTAATCTACTAATTCTAATATAATGAACCTTGAAATGTTACTTGGGATATTTTAAAGTGTATGTGTGTGTGTATATGCATGCTATCCCCTGAGAAAAACAGCTGGTTTAAAGTTTCAGAATAAAGACGAGACTACAGTACGTTTAAAAGAAGAAAAACTATGAACACATTTAACCCCTTAAGCTTGCAATAGATTAATAGAAGTGAACAAGGACACAATGAAATGGTCATTTAGCACAATTATATTAATCCCTGTGTTTAACAAAGTCATAATTTTCATGCACGCTTTGATTTTCTTGTGCATTGCTTTACACATGCATAAGCAGAGCATACTAATACACTTTACAAAAACATTGACCTTGTCTCAAAGTATGGGCAATGCTGGCAAGGGGGGAAAAAGGTAACTTGCACAAAGAGCAAAAAAAGAGAACAAGATAGAGAGCCTAAATTAAACTTAAACACATTTTTTGTGAGGATTCTACATAGATGTCATACGGAGTGCAAAATTGTTTTGTAAGGAACTATAACAATCCAACCCAACAGAGTTGTTTACTTGGACCACTTTACCCTTTTTCTAGACATTGAGTGTTTTAGAGTATCTCCGTTGTTTTTGAAGGGCCCACATATTTCTTTGTCTTGTATGATTTAATTGCATGTCTAGTGTAATATGAATTCCAATTTGAGATTTAATATACATTTCGATACTATTACTTGCCTAATGTATATATTGTATGGAGGATAGTGGCTCCCCTAAAGACAGCTTAAAACACACTTGTACACAATTTCCTTATATGAAATGGGAGATGACACTTGCTGAAATGAGGGATCTTATACCACGTTAACTAGCACTAGGCTCTAAAAGGGAGTCTAGCACCTATATATAAGCATTAATGTGAGGCAGGTAGATCCTCTTTCAAATTTAGATAACCTTATTAACCAATGTTGAATATTTTATTGATTAAATATTTACTTTATTATTATTTCCATTCAGGAGCTGCTCCAAATGCTTTAAGGCAACCATATCTTTGGCTCACCATAATTCTAACTGTTGGTATTTGCCTTCTACCAGTTGTTGCCTTCAGGTTCTTGGTAAAAAATATATACCCCTCGGAGAGTGACGTAGTAAGTAACTCCTATACATTTTACTGTCTTGTGAAAAGATTTTAATAACACGGTTATGTATATCTTACAGGAAGATTGGTGTCTGTGGTTATGAGGTATAAAAAATGAGTCGGAAAAATAAAGTTTTCTTCTCATAAGAACATTTCGTATGGTTTGACCATATGTAAAAAGAGTATTCCTAATGTTAAAGGGACATACTGGTGTAAGAATAAAATGCTCTAATTTCTTTAAAAAAAACAACCACATTTTCACTACTAACTATTTTTGTGTAAACATGCCATGAAACTCTCTCTCTCTCTCTGGCTTAAGCAAATATCAATGACATTAAAGGGATACTAAACCCAAATATTTTATCCTGATTCAGATAGAGCATGCAATTTTTTTTTTTTTATTATTCTTTATTTAAAATCCAACAGTGTAAATATGACACAAAAGTAACATTGGCTTTAGAGCCTGCAATTTTAAGCAACTTTCTAATTTACTCTTACTATAAATTTTTCTTCATTCTCTTGCTATCTTTATTTAAAAAGCAGGAATTTAAAGCCCATTTAAGGTTCAGCACCCTGGATAACGCTTGCTTTTATTGGTGGCTACATTTAGCAAACCAATAAGCAAGCATAACCCAGGTTCTGAACCAAAAATGGGCTGGCTCTTAAGCTTTACATTCCTGCTTTTTAAATAAAGATAGCAAAAGAACGAAGACAAATTGGTAATAGGAGTAAATTAGAAAGTTGCTTAAAATTGCTGCTGTATCTGAATCATTAAAGAAAAAAATTGGGTTTAGTGTGCATTTTAAGTCCTTTTTTGTAATTTATTAAAAAGGATGTTTAAATGTAAAATGGTTGTTCCTGTGGTGAAACCTAAACATGTCTTTATGCTTGTGGGTGTGTCACTGTCCAGTAATGGAGGTGTGGAAGCCTTCTTTAGCAGCCAATGAGTTTTTATCCCAAAGACCAGTTTGTTTCAAAATAAACTTTTTTAACATGATTAAATAGTGCTCTTTCCTAAGCATGAGATACTATTATGTTTAATATCCCTTTTAATAATAAAATTTGCTAACAAGTTAACAGTTTTTATTACTATCCCAGAAGGTCCATTTAAGAAGAATAGAGTTTTTGTGTTATGAATATTTAAATTGATTGTAAACTTTCATGAATTAAAGGCCATTATCAAAAAATAATCTTAAAAAAGGGCACTTTCATTTATTAAAGTTTACAAAGAAGCTTTTTTCTTTAAAATACTTATCTTTACGTTATGGTAAACATAACGCTGATCCTCTGCCTGTATCTCCTGCTTTCTTTAGCATATGGATGACAAATCCGACTTCCTCCAATTGTTGCATTGCCCCACAAGCTGGACGCCAAAGGGGGCACACAACAATTGGAGGAAGTTGGATTTGTCATCCATATGCTATGAAAGCAGAAGATGTGGGCGGAGGATCAGCGTTATGTTTACCATAAAGCAATGGTAAGTATTTTTAAAAAATAAGCGTCTTTGTAAACTTTAATAAATTAAAGTGCCCCTGTTTTTAAGATTATTTTTTGATAATGGCCTTTAATTCATTTAAGTTTACAATCCATTTAATAGGAACAGGAAACCCAAACAATTTTCTTTCATGATTCAGATACAGCATGTGATTTTAAACAACTTTGCAATTTACATCTAATTTCTGTTTTGCTTCATTCTCTTGATATCCTTTGTTGAAAAGCATTCCTAGGTAGGCATAGGAGCAGCAATGCAATACTGGGAGCTAGATGCTGATTGGTGGCTGCACATAAATGGCTCTTGACATTGGTTTACCATATGTGCTCAGCTAGCTTCCGGTAGTGCATAGCTGCTCCTTCAACAAAGAATACAAAGAGACTGATACAAATTTGATTAAATAAGTAAATTGGAAAGTTCTTTAAAATCGAATTCTCTATCTGAATCATGAAAGAAAAAATTTGGGTTTCAAGTTCCTTTAACGTTTCCAGAATGATTGGTGGTTATTAAAATAAGTTTTGTTTTTTTATGATGATGTAAATAGCTTGGGTTGTTTTTTATATCTTGTTTTCATATGAAAAACCTTTCTTTGTATATTAGTATAAATTTAGTTATTTCATTTGGGAGCTTAATGATAGAAGATATATATATATATATATATCACAAGTCTACACATTTTTACGGAACTGCTAATACTAGAAATGGAACGCTAATCTATAAATTGTGTTACTGATATTTGGGATACTTTACAGTATCTAATAGGCTCTTTTGATTTCCCTCATCTTTACTTAAGATTCAAAAGAACCGGAAAAAATACAAAGAAGAAGCCCAATGGAAACCAAGACACAGCACAATTCGTCGCGGAGTATCTGCACGCCGCTCTGCTTATGCATTCTCTCACCAGCGAGGCTATGCTGACCTTATTTCTACAGGACGAAATATAAAGAAGAAACGGGCAACACTGGATGCTGTTCTTGGCAGTAGTTCGGCAGAAGTTATGCAAACTGCAGCGAATACTTGATTGTGATTTTAACTTCTTCAGCAATTTTTTTTTATACTGAAAACACTACCTTTTGGAATGTCTGTATATATATATTTTTATGAAACTGTTTTCACCTCAGGATTTTTTTAACATATGTAAATTTACTTGTAATATCTATAAAAAGCCATCTGCATGGTGAAGACTTTCTACAAAAAAATGCCTTAGTAAGGTTTATTTTTTTAAATGTTTCTATATCACTTCAGCAAACAGAGTTTGCTTTATAGGCATCTGCCTGGGAGGGGGAGGGTGCAGCAATCAAACACATGGAGAGATCTGACGTGCAAACCAATGATCCGTTTGCATTAGTACATCACAATGTGGTGAACAAGAGACTAAGGTTTAAAAACAAACTAGAAAGTTTGTGTTGTGGAAACAAAAGACCAACAAATCAAGAATGGAGTAGGTTTATGGTTACAACACCCTAAACATGAGGAATTTACTTCCTTTATGAGGATCCATATGGCTTCTGGGTTCAGCACTCCTGAAGTTTTTGGTTTACCTTTTTAACCTTTGCATATTTAATATTGATAATAAAACTTTATTAAAAGTGAATAATGGATTTTGTTCATTTATGCATTATCTAACTGTTCACAATAAACAGTTTTTCATTCATCTGTTGATAATTGAAACGTTTAGTAATTTTTTGTACTGTCTACTGCTTAGATTTACACTTCTGGCACACACACACACATTTTTGTCATTTTTCAGGAACAATATTATTATTATCAGGTATTTGTAGAGTGCCAACAGATTCCGCAGCGCTGTAAACATAGTTGGTATACAGGATAGCTTTTGTAGGGATCAAGTTTGTAGAGGGCCCTGCCGAGAGTTTCACTGTTGTAGTCGGCTCTTATAAGGGCGATCTTCAAACAGCTGGGCTCAAGGGCTTACATTCTAAGGGGTTCAAGGGGAAAGCAATGGAGTTAGGAAAGGTTAGTGTTGGTTGCATGCATCTCTGAATAGTAGAGTTTTTAGGGAGTGCTTGAAGCTGTTAAAACTAGGGGAGAGTCTTATGGAGCGAGGCAGGGAGTTCCACAAGATGAGGGCCAGTCTGAAGAAGTCCTGTAAACGGGAATGTGAGGAAGTAACAGGAGAGGAGGAGATCCTGAGCTGATCGAAGGGGACGGGAGGGAGAGTATCTGGAGACAAGTTCTGAAATATAGGGGGGAGCAGTGCAGTTGAGAGCTTTGTATGACAGGATGAGGATTTTATGTTTAATCCTAGAGGCAAGAGGAAGCCAGTGAAGGTATTAGCAGAGAGGTGCAACAGATGAAGAGCGACGAGTAAGGAAGATGAGCCTGGCAGAGGCATTCATAATGGATTGTAAAGGAGCTATGCGGCAGCTAGGTAGATCAGAAAGGACGGAGTTGTAGTAGTCGAGGCGGGAAAGGATGAGAGGGTGGATTAAAATATTAGTTGTATCTTGTGTAAGGAAATGTCTAATTTTAGAGATGTTTTTAAGGTGGAAGCGGCAGGCTTTAGCCAAGGACTGAATATGAGGAGTGAAGGAAAGATCTGAGTCAAGTGTGACTCCAAGACATTGGGCGGGGTAGGAGTAATGATGGAATTATCAACAGTTATAGAAATTTTGGGGGTGGAGGCATTGGAAGAAGGGGGAAAAATAAGGAGTTCAGTTTTGGAGAGATTTAGCTTAAGGTAGTGAGAGGACATCCAAGATGAGATGTGAGAAAGACAGTTAGTGACACGGGTTAGTAAGGAAGGAGGTAGGTCTGGCGCAGAGAGGTAGATTTGGGTGCCATCGGCATACAATTTATATTGAAACCCATGGGACTTTGTTAAGGAACCTAATGGTGACATGTAGATTGAAAAAAAAAAAAGGGGGCCAAGGACAGAGCCTTGAGGTACCCCAACAGAAAGTGGTAACGGGGCAGAGGATGCCCCGGAGAAGGCTACACTAAATGTACGATTAGTCTGATAGGAAGAGAACCACGAGAGATCTGTGTCGCAGATGCCGAAGGATTGTAAGGTTTGGAGCAGAAGAGGGTGGTCAACAGTGTCTAAGGCTGCAGACAGGTCAAGGTGGATAAGCAGAGAGAAGTGGCCTTTGGATTTTGCTGTAAGTAGGTCATTGGTAACCTTGACAATAGCTGTCTCTGTAGAGTGATGGGGACGAAATCCAGATTGCAGTGGGTCAAGAAGAGAGTTTAGTGTAAGGAAATGATAGATGAGCGTAAACTAGCTTTTCGAGGAGCTTTGAGGCAAGAGGGAGTAGGGAAATAGGTCGGTAGTTGGATGGGGAGGTTGGATTAAGGGAAGGTTTTTTGAGAATAGGTGTGACCAGTGAATGTTTTAGAGATGAAGGAAATATACCAGTGCTGAGGGAGAGGTTGAAAATGTGTGCAAGCATGGGGGTGAGGGTAGAAGAGAGGGAGGGGAGTAGCTGTGAGGGGATGGGGTCGAGGGGACAGGTAGTGAGGTGGGAGGACAGTATAAGGGCAGAAACTTCATCCTCGTTAACAATAAAAGAAAATAAAAAAATCAAATTGTTACATGACACTTTATACATCACTAACAAAATACAACTCTTTAATATTTATCTAATGATAGTTACACTATATCATAAATGCTCTTATAATTTATTTTAATTTTATTAATGTATTAGAGAACATAGAAATATAAAACATCATAAAATGACAAGTACATTTTTATCTGCATTACACTTAAAGCTGTTATCATTTAGAAGGAACATCTACAAAAATATCTAAAAAATATCTTTACTTTTCAGATTTGAAAAAAACCTTAAAGGGATAGTAAACCCAATTTTTTTTGTTTCATGATTCAGAGAGAGAGTGCAATTTTATCCCCTTAATGACCACAGCGCTTTTCCATTTTCTGTCCGTTTTGGACCAAGGCCTTTTTTGCGGTGTTTGTATTTAGCTATAATTTTCTTCTTACTCATTTACTGTAATAACACATATTATACCGTTTTTATCGCCATTAAATGAACTTTCTAAAGATACCATTATTTTCATCATATCTTATAATTTACTATAAAATTTATTTTATAAAATATGAGGAAAAAATGAACAAAAAACTAACTTTTTCTAACTTTGACCCCCAAAATCTGTTACACATCTACAACCACCAAAAAGCACCTATGCTAAATAGTTTCTAAATTTTGTCCTGAGTTTAGAAATACCCAATGTTTACATCTTCTTTGCTTTTTTTATAAGTTATAAGGCAATAAATACAAGTAGCACTTTGCTATTTCCAAACCACTTTTTTTCAAAATTAGCGCTAGTTACATTGGGACACTGATATCTTTCAGGAATCCCTGAATATCCCTTGACATGTATTTTTTTTTTTAGAAGACATCCCAAAGTATTGATCTAGGCCCATTTTGGTATATTTCATGCCACCATTTCACCGCCAAATGCGATCAAATAAAAAAAATTGTTCACTTTTTCACAAATTTTTCACAAACTTTAGGTTTCTCACTGAAATTATTTACAAACAACTTGTGCAATTATGGCATAAATGGTTGTAAATGCTTTGTTCATAAATAGCAGACATATATGGCTTTGGCTTTGCTTTTTGGTAATTAGAAGGCCGCTAAATGCCACTGCGCACCACAGGTGTATTATGCCCAGCAGTGAAGGGGTTAATTAGAGAGCTTGTAGGGAGCTTCTAGGGTTAATTTTAGCTTTAGTGTAGTAGACAACCCCAAGTATTGATCTAGGCCTATTTTGGTATATTTAATGCCACCATTTCACCGCCAAATGCGATCAAATTGTTCACTTTTTCACAATTTTTTTTCACAAACTTTAGGTTTCTCACTGAAATTATTTACAAATAGTTGTAAATGCTTCTCTGGGATCGCCTTTGTTCAGAAATAGCAGGCATATATGGCTTTGGCGTTGCTTTTTGGTAATTAGAAGGGCGCTAAATGCCGCTGCACATCACACGTGTATTATGGCTAACAGAGAAGGGATTAATTAGGTAGTTTGTAGGGAGCTTGCAGGGTTAATTTTAGCTTTACTGTAGAGATCAGCCTCCCACATCACACCCCTGATCCCTCCCAAACAGCTCCCTTCTCTTCCCACCCCACAATTGTCCCCGCCATCTTAAGTACCGGCAGAAAGTCTGCCAGTACTAAAATAAAATGTATCTTTGAATTTATTTATTTTTTCGCATATTTACATATGTTGCTGTTTAGGATCTCCCCCCCCCCCCAACAGCTCTCTGCCAGTAACCAGTTTGCAAAAAACATAATGGGTTTTATTTAATTTTTTTTCATTCTTTTCTGTAGTGTAGCTCCCCCCCTCCCACAGACTAACCCCCCACCTAGGGTTGTCACCTGTCCCTTAAAATACAGAACACTTATAAGTTACACATGCTGCAGGGTGTGCAGGGAGAAACATGAATAGTGCTTTTTTATTTATCCCCCCTCGCCCCACTTTTTCCCACTTTTATCTTAAAAAATTTTCTGTAGTGTAGCGTTTCACACCCGCTCCCTCCCCGTGCACGCGCGCGTCTGTGCCTGCCCCCGGCTACCCCCACCCACGATCCCGCCCCCTCCACATCACAAGGCCCATCGAAGGCCGCAACCCGCCTCCCACACTGGCTCCCACCCACCGATACCGGCTATCGATGTCCAGTGCAGAGGACCACAGAGTTGCTCTCTGCATTGGATGGCCAAGGACTGTTATTGCAGGATGCCTCAATATCGAGGCATCACTGCAATAACCGGAAAGCGGCTGGAAGCGATCAGGATTGCTTCCACCGCTTTCCCAGACCGACGACATACAGGGTACGTCCTCGGTCGTTAACTGTATTTTTTTTTTAGGACGTACCCTGCACGTCGTCGGTCATTAAGGGGTTAAGCAACTTCTAATTTACTCCTATTAATTTTTCTTCGTTCTCTTGCTATCTTTATTTGAAAAAGAAAGCAAGGAAGGTTAGGAGCCAGCCCATTTTTGGTTCAGAACCTGGGTTGCGCTTGCTGATTGGTGGCTAAATGAAGCCACCAATCAGCAAGCGCTATCCAGGGTGCTGAACGAAAAATGGTCCAGCTACTTAACTTAGATTCTTGCTTTTTCAAATAAAGATAGCAAGAGAACGAATAAAAATTGATAATAGGAGTAAATTAGAAAGTTGCTTAAAATTGCATACTCTCTCTAAATCATGAAAGAAAAAATTTGGGTTTACTATGCCTTTAATTTATGAATTGGGACTGACACACACTCCTTGTCACATATATTTAAAGTTTTAACATAAACCCCCAAAAACATTAAAAAAAATGAGTCGCTCGGCTGGATCAGTCATTGCATCATATCTCTCATCAGTCAATTCTAACCACAGTGTTTACATTTCTTAAAAGAAGGTTTTCTATTTTCAATCCAAACCTTAATACTTATGTTATATCTATCCATTAACATAGACATCTACACAAAGCTACTGTTTTTAGTCATTTTTTACTTCCTAAAACATTAGTACTGTCTTAAGTGTTCATTTTATTTAATTATTTATTTTTACTTCAACACTATCTTTAAAAAATGAGAAATGTTGGCCCAAAATTGTAAAATTAATGGTCAATACCAAATATAATATTCAGCTTGAAGGGAAGTACATTTAATACGCGTATTCAAGCCATTTTTATTGGGTGTTAGAGAATTACACACAAGACTTATTTATTGTGATTACTTAATATTCATTGCATAGATTGTAGTCTTAGCAATTTTTATACTTTTGTATATATGTTCTAACTTAAGCCCTTCATAAGTATCTTTTTTCCAATTTTTTTTTTTACTAATGAGTTTACATTCTCAGCTGTTTGCTGAATAAATGGTAGATATTTACCCTTAACATAGGTATCTGTAACATCAGTTAAGATATTGTCTTATCAAAATTGCCGAAATACAAACGTATTAGCAACAGACCTCTCTGGATTAATTCTTCAGATAAAATCTATAAATTTATATATTCTCAGATCTTTAACAAAAATGCATATATTTCTATCATAACAATCCTGGAAAAAAGGGACCATAGTGCAAAAAATGGGCAGGCTCCTAATCTTACATTCCTTCTTTTCAAATATCCACCAAGAGAACAAAGAGAATTTGATAACAGGAGTAAATTAGAAAGCTGCTTAAAATTGCATGCTCTATATGAATCTTGAAAGAAAACATTTCGGTTTAGTATCCCTTTAATTCCCAAATATGTAATAGCCTCTGCTTAAGTATTTCCTAAATAATTATCATCATGGTCATTCTCTTTTTCAGCCATAATGCCTGAAACTTATTTAAATTGTTCTAACAACCCGAATATCTTCCGAACTTATTAATAACTTCCAAGATCACACATATAAAGTCTTGGATGAGAAACAAAAAGTAATAAATCGTCCACGTATAATAACATTTTTTTCATACAAGTGGTGACAGTCCATAATCTATTACTCCTGGGAATTACTCTTCCTCACCACTAGGATGAGGCAAAGATTCCCAAACCCCAAGAGCCATATAACCCCTCCCACATGCATCCTTCTTTACTTTGCCTCTGCTGGAGGTGGTCATAGAATGAAGGGGTTTTTAACCTATAGTGAGGCCCGGCTTCCCCTCAGAGTACAGTGCTTGTCAAAGGGATATATTTGGGGTAGGGTTTGTGATTCTTTTTTTACTTCATGGGGAATTTATCATAAAATTTCCATAATTAATTGTAGGGACTTTTCTTTTGCCTCCCTCTATGGATCTACAATATACTCCTATTTCATAAACCTCTGCTGATATGTTTCAGTACTGCTTTGGTTGTCTGCTGCTTATTTGCTGGTAGATGAGTATCTATTGGTAAGTTCTAGGCCTTATGATTGCAGCTTCAGATGAAATTCCTTTTGCTATTGTTCACATGAGACCTCTTTATCTTTGTATGCTTCGTCAATGGTGCAGCGATTATACTCAGCTGTCTCCAAAGATTTGGATCCCAGTATGTCAGTCTCTAACTTGGTGGCTGGATAATCAGTTTATTATTCAGGGGTATTTTGCTCATCCTACCTTGACTGTGATCAATACAGATGCAGGTCTCTCAGGTTGAAGAGCTGTTTGGGGGTCTCTGAGTGCACAGGGACTTTGGGATCCTTGGTAGGTGAGGTTACTAATAAATGTTCTAGAACTCTGTGCTATTTTCAGGGCTCTTCAAGCTTGGCCTCTGTCTGAAACTGGAGATGAGATTCTCTTTTCAACAGACAATGTCACAGCAGTAGATTATGTCAAACACCAGGTGGAAACTCACTGTTCTCTACCCATGAGAGAAGTGTCTCAAATTCTCTTATGGCAGAAAACAATTCTTGTTTAGTCTCTGCAATTCATGTTCCAGGGGTGAACAACTGGGAAGCGGACTTTCTCAGTCAGTCTCTACATCCAGGGGGGTGGTCTCTTTACCATTATGTGTTCAATCAGATTGTGGATATTTGGGGTCTCCCAGAGATAGATCTGATGGCTTCTCATTTGACCAACAAACTTCTCAGGTACTTTGCGAGGTCCAGGGACCCTCAAGCAGAGTTTGTGGATGCTCTAGTAGCGCCTTTGTCATTCCAGCTTGTTTATCTGTTTTTTCCTCTGGTACTTCTACCCAGAATGGTCCACAAGATAAGTCTAGAGAAATCATCTGTAATCCTGATTGACCCAGCTTTGCCTAACAGGATTTGGTATGTAGATCTGGTTCAAATGTCCAGCTGCCCTCCTTGGCATATTCCTCTAAGGTCAAACCTTCTGTCTCAATGTCCGTTTTTCCATCCGGATCTCAAGTCTCTGAACTTGAGGGCATGAAAATTGAACGGTTAATCCTTAGACGTAGAGGTTTCTCTGATTTAGTGATTGAAACCTTGTTTCAAGTTTATAAGCCTATAACTATGAAGATTTATTATAAGGTCTAGATGGCCTTTATTTCTATATGGTTTATGGTGTATGGTTTACGTTTTTTTCTGGCATTCTTTCAAAATTCCTAGCATTCTGCAGTTCCTATAGGATGGTCAGGACAAGGGTCTATCTGGTTTATCTTCCTGATAAAAATGGTTTTGTTCAGGCTATTCAACCTGTAATCAAGCCAACCTGCAGTCTCCTCCTTTTGAACCTATGCATAAGGTGGATATTAAGCTTCTTTCTTGGAAGGTTTTATTACTTTTGGCCATCTCTTCTGCTAGAAGAGTTTCTTTTCTGTTCTTTCTTGTGATGCTAATTATCTTTTTTGTTATCATAAGGCAGTTTTGTGGACTACTTTTGACTTCTTGCCTAATTGTTTTTTTTTTTCAGAGAACATTAGCAGTCCTGATCCTAAGAATGTTGCAGAGAGATCTTTGCATAATCTGGATGTTGTTGGGGCATTGACATTTTACATTGATGCTACTATAAAAATTTAGACAAACTTCTAGTTTGTTCATTCACTTTTCTGGTTCTAGAAAAGGACAGAAAGTTTCTGTTGTTTCTATGGCTTCTTGGTTGAAACTTTTGATTCACAGGGCTTAGTTGGAGGTGGGTAAGCCTTCACTGCAATGGATTACTGCTCATTCTACTAGGTCATTTGCCACTGCTATTTTTTCTTATTGAGGTTGTGGATTTATTTAATTCCTGGCATCTCTAGCCTAAGATTAATAGCAATAGGCTCCATTGCCAGGTTCAATAACTGAGGAAAAGCTCAGAATCCCTGCCTAGTGTCTCTAGTCAAAGTAATAGCTAAGAAAGTCTTCCCATTTATGAGAACATAAGTATACGCTTTTGTATAAATTAGTTTAATGGATTCAAAAAAGTTTTCCTTGAATCCAAAGTCTATTAAGGCATCAAACATATAACTCTATTCTACTATGTTGAAGGCCTTCTTCGCATCTACAGAATGGAGAAAGGACTCCAACAGATCACAGGGATTCTCCTGCCCATGTCCTCTCCGGTAATATTCTATTACATGTAAAATATTTAGTATATTGTTTACTGGTTATCCGCCTTGGACGAACCTTGTCTGATCCTTATCGATTAATCTAGGCAGAATATGCTTCACTCTATTGGCTAGGATCTTCATCAAGATTTTATAATCTAGGTTGACTAATGAAATCGGTCTATAAGACTCTAATTGCGTTGGGTCCTTATTTGGTTTAGGTAATATTATATTTGATTATCTAAAAATTTTGTTTTACCTAAATTATAATTCTGAAACCCTTCTACCAGAAATAAATCCATTTTATTAAAGGGACAGTCAACACCAGAATTTTTGTTGTTTAAAAAGAAAGATAATCCCTTTATTACCCATTCCCCAATTTTGCATATCCAACACAGTTATAATAATACACGTTTTACCTCTGTAATTATCTTGTATCTAAGCCTCTGCTGACTGCCCCCTTATTTCAGTTCTTTTGACAGACATGCAGTTTAGCCAATCAGTGCTCACTCCTAGGTCAATTTACATGCATGAGCTCAATGTTACCTATATGAAACATGTGAACTAATGCCCTCTAGTGGCCAAAATGTATTCAGATTAGAGGCAGTCTTCAAGGTCTAAGAAATTAGCATATGAACCTCCTAGGTTTAGCTTTCAACTAAGAATACCAAGAGAACAAAGCAAAATTGGTGATAAAAGTAAATTGGGAAGTTCTTTAAAATTGCATGCCCTATTTAAATCATGACAGTTTTTTTTGGACTTGATTGTCCCTTTAAGCATTAATTTGTAAAATTATGCCGGGAAACTGTCTGGGCCTGCGGCTTTACCTATTGAGAGTTTAGTTATACATTCCATTACCTCCTTTCTACTAATTTGAAAATTTTGATAATATGACCTGCCAGAGTCCCTGTGAAGTATATAACATTTGATAATATTTTTCAAAGCCTTCAATTATCTGTTGTTGTTCAGTTATATTATTCGCATTCAGTCTAATTACTCTGAGGCTTATTTTGCATTTGCGACCTGTACGATTCCCATATTTAAGGAAACTTACTGGGTTTTTTTTAAAAATCATTTCTCTTTAATTTGTTGCATTAATTATGTATTTCTTTCATTTTTAATTTTCAGGTAATAAGTCCTATTTTCGTAGGTAGGATTATTAGTAAGTTTTTTTTTCTTAAATTTTGAAAAGGACATAGCTTACTTATTTTTTGAGAACTATTTTCCTCACACTTTATAGGGAGTATTTCTGATTTGGATTTGTTGATGAGGAAATTAGAAACGCTATGGAAATTATCTAGCTCTTTGCATACATTAGGTATGGATGATATGGGGTCTTTGAGGAAAAACAAAATATCATCTGCGTACAATAGGATTTTATGAGAGGTGTCCACTATCTCAATGCCTTGTATTGACTGCTCTCTGACCGCGGATGTCAACACCTCCACCACACAGGCGAACAACAGGGAGGACAATGGGCATTCCTGCCTAGTACCGTTTGCTATGATGAAAGAGTGTGATAGGTGACCGTTAACTCTAACCTTGGCTGAGGGGGAGTGATATAGAGCTAGGATTTTTGATATGAATGTTTTGCCTAACTGAAATTTGTGTAGCATAGCCTTAAGAAAGTTCCAACAGATGTGGTCAAACGCTTTCTCCGTGTCCGTCGAAACCGAGGCCAGAGGTAGTTTTTGTTGGTGGGTATATTCAGGTAGGTGTAGTGCCCTGACTGTGTTATCTTTAGCCTCTCTAGATTGTATAAAACCCACCTGATCATTTTTTATAAGCTGTGGGAGTACCTGGTTTAATCTGTTAGCCAATAGTTTTGCATATATTTTGAGATCTGAGTTTAGTAATGAGATGGGTCTAAAATTTTCAACTCTATTTGGAGGTTTACCCGGTTTCAGCAAAACTACTATGTGGGCTTCTAAGTTTGAATGCAAAATGTGTTTTCCTCATTAATAGCGTTAAACAGATCAAGGAGATGAGGTATCAGGAGGTCTTTGTACTGTTTATAATAAATATTGGAGTAGCTGTCCGGCCCCGGTGCTTTCCCAAGTGGCAGGTCTTTTATAACATTTTTTTATTTCCTCATAATTAAAGGGCCATTTCAAAAATTCTAGTTGTTCAGTTTTAAGTGTGGGGAAAGATAATTTTTCTAAATATTCATGGATAAGTGTGTTTTCATCATTTGTTGTGGTGTCTTCTGAATTTTTTAGTTTATATAGTCGTTCATAGTATGATCTGAATGCTTCTGCAATTTGGTCTGTTGTGTAAAGATCTTTCCCCTTGCCATCTTTTATGTGCATGACATATGCTTTATTAATTTTCTGTTTGTTTTCTGGCAAAAAGGGAGCTACTTTTATTATTTCCTTCAAAGTATATTTGTCCTAACTGTGCTGCGTATTGCTTGCATTCCTTGTCTATAATGTTTTGTATTATAGATCTACAATCATCTATAGCTTTTAGTATTGATTTATCACTAGGGTTATATTTATGTTGCTTTTCAAGATTGGATAGAGTAGATAGTGTATTATGTAAATAGATTCTTTCTTGTTTTATTTTGTGCTTTCATACTTATTAGCTCCCCCCTAACCATAGTCTTGTGAGCTTCCCATAATAACCTATTATCTAGAAATGAACCTTGATTCAATGCAAAGTATTCTGAAATTACTTTTTCTAAGTTAAATGAGTTTACTGGATCTCTTAATAGGTTTTCGTCTAATCTCCAAGTATGTGTAACTGAATTTATTTGAGGCCAATACATTGAGCAACCCACCATTGAGTGGTCTGACCATGTTGTAGGGAAAATAGTGAGGTCTTTTACCCTGGCTAAACTAGCTTCCTTCATTCGTAATATACGCTATTCGGGAATAACGGGCATGAGGGTATGAGTAAAAGGTATAGTTTCTCACACCTGGCACTGTCTCACAATATTAATAGTTTTATTAGGGACTGATGAGGTGTGATTAGAGTTGTCTAGGTGCAGATCTAATGTGAGGTTGAAATCCCCACCTATTATCAAGGATCCCTTGGACACTTCTAATAATACATTTGATAACTGTTTTAAAAATATAATTTATGCTTACCTGATAAATTCATTTCTCCTGTAGTGTAGTCAGTCCACGGGTCATCCATTACTTATGGGATTATATCTCCTCCCTAACAGGAAGTGCAAGAGGATCACCCAAGCAGAGCTGCTATATAGCTCCTCCCCTCTACGTCATATCCAGTCATTCGACCGAAACTAAACGAGAAAGGATAAACTATAGGGTGCAGTGGTGACTGGAGTTTAATTAAAATTTAGACCTGCCGTAAAAAACAGGGCGGGCCGTGGACTGACTACACTACAGGAGAAATGAATTTATCAGGTAAGCATAAATTATATTTTCTCCTGTTAAGTGTAGTCAGTCCACGGGTCATCCATTACTTATGGGATACCAATACCAAAGCTAAAAGTACACGGATGACGGGAGGGACAGGCAGGATCTTTACACGGAAGGAACCACTGCCTGTAGAACCTTTCTCCCAAAAACAGCCTCCGAAGAAGCAAAAGTGTCAAATTTGTAAAATTTTGAAAAAGTGTGAAGTGAAGACCAAGTTGCAGCCTTGCAAATCTGTTCAACAGAGGCCTCATTCTTAAAGGCCCAAGTGGAAGCCACAGCTCTAGTAGAATGAGCTGTAATCCTTTCAGGAGGCTGCTGTCCAGCAGTCTCATAGGCTAAACGTATTATGCTACGAAGCCAAAAAGAGAGAGAGGTAGCCAAAGCTTTTTGACCTCTCCTCTGTCCAGAATAAACGACAAACAGGGAAGAAGTTTGACGAAAATCTGTAGTTGCCTGCAAATAAAATTTCAGGGCACGGACGACGTCCAGATTGTGCAGAAGTCGTTCCTTCTTTGAAGAAGGGTTAGGGCACAATGATGGAACAACAATCTCTTGATTGATATTCTTGTTAGTGACTACCTTAGGTAAGAACCCAGGTTTAGTACGCAGAACTACCTTGTCTGAATGAAAAATCAGATAAGGAGAATCACAATGTAAGGCCGATAACTCAGAGACTCTTCGAGCCGAGGAAATAGCCATTAAAAACAGAACTTTCCAAGATAACAGCTTGATATCAATGGAATGAAGGGGTTCAAACGGAACACCTTGCAGAACGTTAAGAACTAAGTTTAAGCTCCACGGCGGAGCAACAGTCTTAAACACAGGCTTAATCCTAGCCAGAGCCTGACAAAAAGCCTGAACGTCTGGAACTTCTGCCAGACGTTTGTGTAAAAGGATAGACAGAGCTGAAATCTGTCCCTTTAACGAACTAGCAGATAAACCCTTTTCTAAACCTTCTTGTAGAAAAGACAATATCCTAGGAATCCTAACCTTACTCCATGAGTAACTCTTGGATTCGCACCAATATAAGTATTTACGCCATATTTTATGGTAAATTTTCCTGGTAACAGGTTTCCTAGCCTGTATTAAGGTATCAATCACTGACTCCGAGAATCCCCGCTTTGATAGAATCAAGCGTTCAATCTCCATGCAGTCAGCCTCAGAGGAATTAGATTTGGATGTTTGAAAGGACCCTGAATCAGAAGGTCCTGTCTCAGGGGCAGAGACCATGGTGGACAGGACGACATGTCCACTAGATCTGCATACCAGGTCCTGCGTGGCCACGCAGGCGCTATTAGAATCACCGATGCTCTCTCCTGTTTGATCCTGGCAATCAATCGAGGAAGCATCGGGAAAGGTGGAAACACATAAGCCATGTTGAAGACCCAAGGTGCTGTCAGAGCATCTATCAGTACCGCTCCCGGGTCCCTGGACCTGGATCCGTAACAAGGAAGCTTGGCGTTCTGGCGAGACGCCATGAGATCCAGATCTGGTTTGCCCCAATGATGAAGCAGTTTGGCAAACACCTCCGGATGAAGTTCCCACTCCCCCGGATGAAAGGTTTGGCGACTTAGAAAATCCGCCTCCCAGTTCTCCACGCCTGGGATGTGGATCGCTGACAGGTGGCAAGAGTGAGACTCTGCCCAGCGAATTATCTTTGAGACTTCCATCATTGCTAGGGAACTCCTTGTTCCTCCTTGATGGTTGATGTAAGCCACAGTCGTGATGTTGTCCAACTGAAACCTGATGAACCTCAGAGTTGCTAACTGAGGCCAAGCCAGAAGAGCATTGAAAATTGCTCTTAATTCCAGAATGTTTATTGGAAGGAGTCTCTCCTCCTGAGTCCATGATCCCTGAGCCTTCAGAGAATTCCAGACTGCGCCCCAACCTAGAAGGCTGGCGTCTGTTGTTACAATCGTCCAATCTGGCCTGCGGAAGGGCATCCCCTTGGACAGATGTGGCCGAGAAAGCCACCATAGAAGAGAATCTCTGGTCTCTTGATCCAGATTTAGCAGAGGGGACAAATCTGAGTAATCCCCATTCCACTGACTTAGCATGCACAATTGCAGTGGTCTGAGATGCAGGCGCGCAAAAGGTACTATGTCCATTGCCGCTACCATTAAGCCGATTACCTCCATGCACTGAGCCACTGACGGGTGTTGAATGGAATGAAGGACACGGCAAGCATTTAGAAGTTTTGATAACCTGTCCTCCGTCAGGTAAATTTTCATTTCTACAGAATCTATATGAGTCCCTAAGAAGGGAACTCTTGTGAGTGGCAATAGAGAACTCTTTTCTACGTTCACCTTCCACCCATGCGACCTTAGAAATGCCAGAACTAACTCTGTATGAGACTTGGCAGTTTGGAAACTTGACGCTTGTATCAGAATGTCGTCTAGGTACGGAGCTACCGCTATGCCTCGCGGTCTTAGTACCGCCAGAAGAGATCCCAGAACCTTTGTAATGTTTCTTGGAGCCGTAGCTAACCCGAAGGGAAGAGCTACAAACTGGTAATGCCTGTTTAGGAAGGCAAATCTTAGATACCGGTAATGATCCTTGTGAATCGGTATGTGAAGGTAGGCATCCTTTAAATCCACTGTGGTCATGTACTGACCCTCTTGGATCATGGGTAATATGGTTCGAATAGTTTCCATTTTGAATGATGGAACTCTTAGGAATTTGTTTAGGATCTTTAAGTCCAAGATTGGTCTGAAGGTTCCCTCTTTTTTGGGAACCACAAACAGATTTGAATAGAATCCTTGCCCGTGTTCCGACCGCGGAACTGGGTGGATCACTCCCATTAGTAAGAGGTCTTGTACACAGCGTAGAAACGCCTCTTTCTTTATCTGGTTTGCTGATAACCTTGAAAGATGAAATCTCCCTTGTGGAGGAGAAGCTTTGAAGTCCAGAAGATATCCCTGAGATATGATCTCCAACGCCCAGGGATCCTGGACATCTCTTGCCCAAGCCTGGGCGAAGAGAGAAAGTCTGCCCCCCACTAGATCCGTTTCCGGATCGGGGGCCCTCACTTCATGCTGTCTTAGGGGCAGCAGCAGGTTTTCTGGCCTGCTTGCCCTTGTTCCAGGACTGGTTAGGTTTCCAACCCTGTCTGTAGCGAGCAACAGTTCCTTCCTGTCTTGGAGCGGAGGAAGTTGATGCTGCTCCTGCCTTGAAGTTACGAAAGGCACGAAAATTAGACTGTTTAGCCCTTGGTTTGGCCCTGTCTTGAGGCAGGGCATGGCCCTTACCTCCAGTAATGTCAGCGATAATTTCTTTCAAACCGGGCCCGAATAATGTCTGTCCTTTGAAAGGAATATTAAGCAATTTAGATTTAGAAGTCACATCAGCTGACCAGGATTTAAGCCACAGAGCTCTACGCGCTTGAATGGCGAATCCGGAGTTCTTAGCCGTAAGTTTGGTTAAGTGCACTACGGCATCAGAAATAAATGAATTAGCTAGCTTAAGGGCTTTAACCTTGTTCATAATCTCATCCAATGGAGCTGTGCTAAGGGTCTCTTCCAGAGACTCAAACCAGAATGCCGCCGCAGCAGTGACAGGCACAATGCATGCAAGGGGTTGTAATATAAAACCTTGCTGAACAAACATTTTCTTAAGGTAACCCTCTAACTTTTTATCCATTGGATCTGAAAAAGCACAGCTATCCTCCACCGGGATAGTGGTGCGCTTAGCCAGAGTAGAAACTGCTCCCTCCACCTTAGGGACCGTCTGCCATAGGTCCCGTGTGGTGGCGTCTATTGGAAACATTTTTCTAAGTATAGGAGGGGGTGAAAAAGGCACACCGGGTCTATCCCACTCCTTGTTAACAATTTCTGTAAGCCTTTTAGGTATAGGAAAAACGTCAGTACACGCTGGTACCACAAAATATTTATCCAGCCTACATACTTTCTCTGGAATTGCAACCGTGTTACAATCATTCAGAGCCGCTAATACCTCCCCTAGTAATACACGGAGGTTCTCAAGCTTAAATTTAAAATTTGAAATGTCTGAATCCAGTTGGATCAGGTCCGTCACCCACAGAATGAAGCTCTCCGTCCTCATGTTCTGCAAATTGTGACGCAGTATCAGACATGGCTCTATTATTATCAGCGCACTCTGTTCTTACTCCAGAGTGATCGCGTTTACCTCTTAATTCTGGCAATTTAGATAGTACTTCAGTCATAACATTAGCCATGTCTTGCAAAGTGATTTGTATGGGCTGCCCTGATGTACTTGGCGCCACAATATCACGCACCTCCTGAGCGGGAGACGAAGGTACTGACACGTGAGGAGAGTTAGTCGGCATAACTTCCCCCTCGTTGTCTGGTGATATTTTTTTCACATATAAAGTTTGACTTTTATTCAAAGTAACATCTATACATTGAGTGCACAAATTTCTATTGGGCTCCACATTGGCCTTTAAACATAGTGAACAAACAGCTTCATCTGTGTCAGACATGTTTAAACAGACTAGCAATAAACACTAGCAAGCTTGGAAAAAAACTTTTAAATAAATTTACAAGCTATATAAAAAACGCTACTGCGCCTTTAAGAAACCAAAAAAATGTGACATAGTTGAATTAACAATGAACCAAATATGTTAAAACAACCAAATTGTAACAGAAAATGTATAAAATTAGCAGAGGATTGCACCCACAAGCAAAAGGATGATTAACCCCTTAATACCCAAAACGGATAACAGTTGAAATAATAAACGTTTTTTATCACAGTCAAACACACTGTCACAGGTCTGCAGTGACTGATTACCTCCCTCAAAACTAGTTTTGGAGACCCCTGGGCTCTGTAGAGACGTCCTGGATCATGGAGGAAGAAATAGGAAGACTGTGACTAAATTTTTAATGCGCAATAAAGCGCTAAAATAGGCCCCTCCCACTCATATTACAACAGTGGGGAAGCTTAGTAAACTGTTTTTATTCAGAAACAAACGACAGCCATGTGGTAAAAATCATGCCCATAAAGTTTTATCACCAAGTACCTCAGAAAAAACGATTAACATGCCAGTAAACGTTTTAAAATTGAAAATTATGAAGTGTTATCGCTTTCACTGCAGTGCAGGCTCAAATATTACTTTAATATAGACAGTATTTTCTTAGTGAAATTCCATTCCCCAGAAATACCTCAGAGTATACATACATACATATCAGCCTGATACCAGTCGCTACTACTGCATTTAAGGCTGCACTTACATTACATCGGTATTAGCAGTATTTTCTCAGTCAATTCCATTCCTTAGAAAATAATTTACTGCACATACCTCCTTGCAAGTGGGCCCTGCATGCTATCCCCTGTTCTGAAGTTACCTCACTCCTCAGAATGGCCGAGAACAGCAAGTGGATCTTAGTTACGACCGCTAAGACCATAGACAAACTCAGGTAGATTCTTCTTATAATGCTACCTGAGAAGAAACAACACACTCCGGTGCCGTTTAAAAAAAAACAACTTTTGATTGAAGAAATAAAAACTAAGTTTAACACACCACAGTCCTCTCACACGTCCTATCTTTAGTTAGGTGCAAGAGAATGACTGGATATGACATAGAGGGGAGGAGCTATATAGCAGCTCTGCTTGGGTGATTCTCTTGCACTTCCTGTTAGGGAGGAGATATAATCCCATAAGTAATGGATGACCCGTGGACTGACTACACTTAACAGGAGAAAACACATCTTGACGAATATTGGGAGCGTAAACACAAACCAGAGTTACTATGGTATTATATAATTTTCCTGTAACAAACAGGTATCTCCCTGCCCTGTCCTTATGTGTCGTTATCAATTGGAAATGAATGTTTCTTTTAATTAAAATTCCCACCCCATTCGTTTTAATTGAATTAGACGCATAAAAAGATTTGCCAAATTTATATTTAAACGTTTTAGGTTCTCGGCCTCTTACGAAGTGTGTTTCTTGGAGGAAGATGAGATCACCTTTTTTTAATCCATTAAATCTTTTAAGACTACACTTCTCTTATGTGGGCTATTGAGACCTTTGGCATTCACCGTTAATATAGTTAGGCTATTTTGTTTCTTAACTGTCCTCTTGTCTGATTAAATGATTTAGTATTCCTGTGCTGGGACATGATATATAAGTAGTAGTATTTTTGTGTAAACCTTCTAAGTGTTGGCAAACATACATTTCTTGACCTGGAACATCACAATAGTACTGACTTATAACAGTGCAAACATTACAGCTCAGAATTGCATAGATAGTGAACATAGTAAACAATTCAATTTTGGCATAAGCCATCTTGTGTGGTATGTTTATCAAAAGAAGGGGGAATTGCTGGTAGACTCTTCAACTCACAATAGTGAACATAGCTTGAGGGGGGGGGGGAATAGGAGCAACTTCCAAAATGGAGTAACTGGGTTAATTTGCATATCACAATCAGAACAGGAGATAAATCAACATTACTAATGAGTGTTAAATTTCAACTTTCTAAATCTATTGACATCCTGTGCGTTCATAGGATTCTTCAAAATCTTTACTGTCTTCACATCGTGGAAGTCATAACAGTTAATAAAGCAGAGAGAGCCTACGAGGAGAGAGGGATTATCTCTCCTCGTAGGCTCAACGCATGTGTAAAGTAAAGTCTTGAACAAACACAAAAAGAACCATCTCACCCTCTGATATGGTGTCCTGGGATTCATCCTGGCTCACTATTGTCCGCAAGTATAGGTTTCGGCTGTTTGTCCTTTCTCTTCTTAGCAGTAACTTTTGACCAAGCTGATCTTTGATCTGCTGATTTGTGGAGGGTAGATGCATTTGTGTGTGATCTTAATTTGGCTTCTGATGAAGATGGTGTGCTAAAGGATATGTTCAGTAGATGGAAATCTATACGACACAAATCTTCTTTCATGCTGAACATGCAGGCAGAGTGGGAAGCCCCATTTGTATCTTATGTTCTTTTCCTGAAGGATTTTTGTTATAAAGCGAACCTCCTGTCTTTTCTGCACTGTGATTGGGCTGAGGTCATTTTCTCCTCCTTTTCTTTTTAATTGAACTATATTATTAATACTATTATTTGTATAAATTTTTAGGCTAATCATTGCTACATTTTTTTTACATATACATTTTAATATATTCTTTCATTTATGCTTTGCAGGCAATTTGGTCCTAGAAATAAGGCAATTTTTATTTATCATACACATCGTGTGTGTGTGTGTATGTGTATGTATATATATATATATATATATTTATTTATATAAGTTGTGCCAGCACCACTAGTTTAATAAATGTCACAGTTTTATATACTGAGATAGGATATCGTGTGTCCTATATAGGACCACACTTCTCAGTATAGTGCACGGATAAGGGTATTTAATTAATATATATTTAAACAAGAACACATAGACCCTTATTTCTCCAGCACCCAACCATGTCTGAAAAAATATATACTTATAGACAAGGAAAGATTTTAGAGTCAATAATACACATACTATTTGAAAATGCGTTATAATAAGATTTATATATTGATTTCAGCCTAACAATAAATCATAAGCATGACCCCCAAATAATAAAGTTCAAAGTCCACAACCCGGGTTGTTAATGGAAGTTAGTGAGTTGGTCCGTTCATTGACCAGTATTGAATAATTTCAAAATGCCTGAATTGTGGCACATTTGTAATCCCAGAATTGGAAACCAACGTTAATGCAAGGACAGCACCAATTATTGTGTAACACTAACACTGCAGGTGTAACTTGTATCTTCGTACTCCCAATGCAAATTGTAACTGTATCACTTTCAGCAGAAAAAATGGCAACTCTTCCATACCACATTTAACTCGCTGTGACAGTTCTATGTTGCGTGTAGAGATATAATAAACAAGTACCTGCTTCCTCGATGTTTTGATAGTGACATATTATGGTGCCATATCTACCTGCTCGTTGCTTCCAATTATTTCGATTCAAACCGGGTTAGGAGATATCACCTTTGCTTTTTCCTCCGTGCTTTCTTGGCTCTTTCAGTGCATCCGCACGCCTTAGCTTACACCGGAGTATGATTATCTTTGAGAGTCAGCTGTTGGACGGTGCTCAGCTGCTGCACCACTCCAACCAAACAAACAAGCAGCTACGCGCGTTTCACCCGGGTTCCATTCGGGCTTCTTCCGGCTGTGCATGATTGGAGATTACTCTCCATAACATTTAAACAGTATGCTCCGCCTTTAATTGGCTTTTTCAGATACACAGTATATTTTAGCCGTTCAGGTGAAATGTTAGACAATTGTAAATATCTATATTGCTATGCTATTAACATTCACAAAATCTCACATTTTCTATATACGATATTCCAATTTTGTTCGTTCATACAGTACAGAGTCTACAATATTAGTATTTTATTTTATTTTGTATTCCTTTGAGGGAATGACTTTGTTTGTTATGGGTAATTTTGATGAGATACCTTAATAATGGTATTCTGTATTTATTGCTTCAGTCTCCCAGAAATGAGCCAAAATTTAACTCTTCATTTAGGCCATCTGGTTTTAGACTTTTTAGGTTAAAGATCCATTTGCTTTCTTTACATAGTAGAATCTTATCTAGATTTCCTCCTCTACCTTTCAAGTCTACTATTTCCAAGCCTCTGAATTTTAAAAGTCTTTTGTCACTATTGTGACACTCTGCAAAGTGACGTGCTACACTGCTAGTTTTTGTGCATTTGTTTTTGATATCTCTTTTATGTTCCTTTATTCTTTCTTTGAGCTCCCTATAGGTTTTACCTATGTAATATTGGGGGCAGTTGCAGGAAACCATATAAACTACTCCTTCACTTTTACAGGTTATACGTCCCTTTATTGTATGGAAGGACCCAAATTTATCACAAAAGTTCTTACCTACTAGCATATTGGTACAAACTGAGCAGTGTAAGCACTTAAAATTCCCATTCTTTTTATTGGTTAGCCAGTTTCCTGTGTTTTTATTCTCAAAGTGGCTCTGAACCAGAAAATCCTTTAAATTTGGTGCTCTTTTTGGAGTCATTAGTGGAGATTTTCCTACAAATTTTCCTATTGATTTATCAATCCACAATATGTGCCAGTGTTTATTTAGGATTGAACGGATATCCTGCCATTTTTGATTGTAAGTTCCTATGAATCGAACTAAAGATGATTCCGATGTGTCATCTGATTTTTCATATAGCAGGTCGTCCCTGTCCTTGCTTTTGGTCTTATTAAATGCTTTTTTTAAACATTGTTGTGTATAACCTCTTGCTTTGAATCTTTTATTTAGAGTACCTGCTTCAATTTTAAATTGTTCTATATCTGAGCAGTTTCTTTTATGTCTCAGAAATTGGCCATAGGGGATATTTTGTATTAATTTTTTAGGGTGGTGACTGTCAAATGATAGTAATGAATTTCCTGCAGTGTCTTTGCGAAATGTTGCTGTTTTTAGGCAGTTTTTATCATTGATAATGCGTAAATCTAAAAATGTAATCTCATTTTTACTATAAGTGTAGGTAAATTTTAAGTTCCAATCATTGTTGTTTAGTTTTTGCATAAATTCTATCAGTTTCATCTCTGTGTCCTCCCATAGGAGGAACACGTCATCGATGAATCTTAGCCATAAAGAGATGGAGTCATTTATCTCAGCACTATTTAAAATTTGATCAAATTCCCATTTTCCTAGGTAGAGGCAAGCAAATGTGGGGGCACAGCAAGTCCCCATTGCTGTTCCTAGATTTTGTTGGTAACATTTATTTCCAAAAACAAAGTAATTATGTTTTAGAATGAAGGATAACAGTTCCAATACAAAATTTGTATGTTTGTCATATTCTGAGCCTCTTTGAATTAGGAAATATTTGATTGCCTCTACCCCTTTATCATGAGGGATACTTGAGTAGAGTGACTCTACATCAATTGCAACCAGTAAAGTGTTTGCAGATACACTTATATCATTAAGTTTTTTCAATACATCTAGTGTGTCTTTAATGTAGGAAGGGAGGTTTAGTAAATTAGGTCTAAGGCAAAAGTCCACATACTGTGAAATTTTCTCAGTTAGAGAGCCCTTGCCCGATATAATGGGGCGACCTGGAGGTGGCAGCTTATTTTTGTGGAGTTTAGGTATGCTATAGAAGGTTGCAGTTTTTAGAAATTTAACAAACAGAAAGTCAAATTCTCTCTGATTTATAACGCCTTCATCTTTTGCTCTCATTAAAATTTGAAACAATTTTTCTTTATAGATTTCAGTGGGGTTAAAGTGTAAAATGCTATATTGTTTTTTGTCTCTTAGTTGTCTGTTGGACATTCATCAACATAGTCCCCTTAGTGTTTAGGACTACAATATACCGCCCTTGTCTGATGGCTTAATGGTTATAGTGATGTCATTTTGTAAAGGCATTTAATGCATTTCTCTGTTTCTTTGTGAAGTTATCAGCAAGGGTTCATTTGTACTTAAAAGATCAATATCTCTTTCCACTAATTTGACAAAATTGTGTATAAGAGGAATACTGGATAGTGCTGGCATATATTCTGACTTCTTCTTGAAGTTACTGAAACCTATAGTTATTGTCTCACTTGGTTGGCCTGATATTTCTTCCTGTAGTTCCTCTAAAATTTTTACACTTTGCCTAGTCATGGTAATATTTAGAGTTTTTTGTCTATTTTGTTTTTCAAAAGTTTTTATTTAAAACTATTTTTCGAGCAAATAGATTGGAGGTCCTTTACCAGTTCAAATGTATCTAATTTATTCACTGGTGAGAAAGTTAATCCTTTTCTAAAACCTCTATGTGACTGTCAGTGAGATTTTTTTCTGACAGGTTAACAACATTTATAGGTTTCTTTTCCTCCTCTGTCTGAGTGGATATCTGCGTCTGCCTCTGCTCTGCCATCTGTGGTTTCCTCCCCCCTCTCCTTTGATCTGTGTGTTTTGTGTTCCTAAAAAACTTGTTGCTGTTCTCTGTAGGAGTTTTGTGTTTTATTTTCATCTCCACTTGAAATTTCTGATTCAAAGGGGGGGCCACTAGAGGCACTATATGTATAATCATACACCTTTTTATCCTGATAGTCCTGCCAGTCTCTTTGATATTTCTTTTTCTTTTCTAAATTTTATTGAATCTTGAATTTTGCGTAAGCTCAACTTTTGCTAGGCCCATAAGTCTCTCATATTCATCTTTTTCCTTTCCAAGCATCTACTTCAATTGTTTTGCTAATGACAATTCTTTCTGAAATTGTCTCTAGTCTGAGTTTATATTCTCCTCTATCATTAAATCAATCCAATCTATGGAAGCATTTTGAAGCATATTCATCCCATTTAATTTGGAAATTTTCCAATAAAGGATTATCTAATTTGCCCCCGGTCTCATCTTTCTTATCCTGAGGCCCTCTTGGAATCATCTTCATTTCAACATATTTTTCTAAACTAGATATCTCCCATTTTAGTTTTTGTTCTTTAAATAATTTTTTCTTATATTCTTTGAATGATTTGTAATATGCTTGTGATTTTCAGAGGAAGCTGAAGCATACCCTCCAGTGTTAGAGGGAACAGAAATTTATCATCTACATCATATTGCCACTCACTTTCATTTAGTTCAGCCATTTTTATTTATTTTTATTAGAGACTCTGCACTGTAGAACCACTCCAACCTGGGGTTGTACACCAAATTTATATATAAAAGACTCAAAAGAAATCTTTCGATTGCTAAATTTGTACTTAGTGTGCAAAGGTACATAGAGGAAAGACTACTTTAAATAGTCAGAATTTAAATTTATATAAGTTGTGCCAGCACCACTAGTTTAATAAATGTCACAGTTTTATATACTGAGATAGGAGTATCGTGTGTCCTAGTATAGGACCACACTTCTCAGTATAGTGCACGGATAAGGGTATTTAATTAATATACATTTAAACAAGAAAACATAGACCCTTATTTCTCCAGCACCCAACCATTGTCTGAAAAAATATATACTTATAGGACAAGGAAAGATTTTAGAGTTCAATAATACACATACTATTTGAAAATGAAGATTATATATATTGATTTCAGCCTAACAATAAATCAAAAGCTTGAACCCCCAAATAATAAAGTTCAAAGTCCACAACCCGGGTTGTTAATGGAAGTTAGTGAGTTGGTCCGTTCATTGACCAGTATTGAATAATTTCAAAATGCCTTGAGATTGTGGCACATTTGTAATCCCAGAATTGGAAACCAACGTTTAATGCAAGGACAGCACCAATTATTGTGTAACACTAACACTGCAGGTGTAACTTGTATCTTCGTACTCCCAATGCAAATTGTAACTGTATCACTTTTCAGCAGAAAAAATGGCAACTCTTCATACCACATTTAACTCGCTGTGACAGTTCTATGTTGCGTGTAGAGATATTAATAAACAAGTACCTGCTTCCTCGAGTGTTTTGATAGTGACATATTATGGTGCCATATCTACCTGCTCGTGTGCTTCCAATTATTTCGATTCAAACCGGGTTAGGAGATATCACCCTTTGCTTTTGCCTCCGTGCTTTCTTGGCTCTGTTCAGTGCATCCCGCACGCCTTAGCTTACACCGGAGTATGATTATCTTTGAGAGTCAGCTGTTGGACGGTGCTCAGCTGCTGACACCACTCCAACCAACAAACAAGCAGCTACGCGCGTTTCACCCGGGTTCCATTCAGGCTTCTTCCGGCTGTGGCGATGGATTGGAGATTACTCTCCATAACATTTAAACAGTAGGCTCCGCCTTTAATTGGCTTTTTCAGATACACAGTATATTTTAGCCGTTCAGGTGGTGAAATGTTAGACAAGTGTAAATATCTATATTGCTATGCTATTAACATTCACAAAATCTCACATTTTCTATATACGAGTCTTCCAATTTTGTTCGTTCATACAGTACAGAGTCTACCAATATTAGTATTTTTTATTTTATTTTGTATTCCTTTGAGGGAATGACTATGTTTGTTATGGGTAATTTGATGAGATACCTTAATAATGGTATTCTGTATTTATTGCTTCAGTCTCCCAAGAATGAGCCAAAATTTAACTCTTCTTTAGGCCATCTGGTTTTAGACGTTTTTAGGGTTAAAGATCCATTTGCCTTTCTTTACATAGTAGAATCTTATCTAGATTTCCTTCCTCTACCTTTCAAGTCTACTATTTCCAAGCCTCTGAATTTTAAAGTCTTTTGTCACTATTGTGACAAGCTCTGCAAAGTGACGTGCTACCCTGCTAGTTTTTGTGCATTTGTATTTTGATATCTCATTTATTGTTCCTTTATACTTTCTTCTTTGAGCTCCCTATAGGTTTTACCTATGAAATATTGGGGGCAAGTTGCAAGGAAACCATATAAACTACTCCTTCACTTTTACAGGTTATACGTCCCTTTATTGTATGGAAGGACCCAAATTTATCACAAAAGTTCTTACCTACAAGCATATTGGTACAAACTGAGCAGTGTAAGCACTTAAAATTCCCATTCTTTTTATTGGTTAGCCAGTTTCCTGTTTTTTTATTCTCAAAGTGGCTCTGAACCAGAAAATCCTTTAAATTTGGTGCTCTTTTTGGAGCCATTAGTGGAGATTTTCCTACAAATTTTCCTATTGATTTATCAATCACAATATGTGCCAGTGTTTATTTAGGATTGAACGGATATCCTGGCCATTGTTTGATTGTAAGTTCCTATGAATCGATACTAAAGATGATTCCGGATGTGTCATCTGATTTTTCATATAGCAGTCGTGACCCTGTCCTTGCTTTTTGGTCTTATTAAATGCTTTTTTTTAAACATTGGTTGTGTATAACCTCTTGCCTTTTGAATCTTTTATTTAGAGTACCCTGCTTCAATTTAAAGTGTTCTATATCTGAGCAGTTTCTTTTATGTCTCAGAAATTGGCCATAGGGGATATATTTGTATTAATTTTTTAGGGTGGGTGATGAAACTGATAGAATTTATGCAAACACTAAACAACAATGATTGGAACTTAAAATTTACCTACACTGAAGCAATAAATACAGAATACCATTATTAAGGTATCTCATCAAAAATTACCCATAACAAACAAAGTCATTCCCTCAAAGGAATACAAAATAAAATAAAATACTAATATTGTAGACTCTGTACTGTATGAACGAACAAAATGGAATATCGTATATAGAAAATGTGAGATTTTGTGAATGTAATAGCATAGCAATATAGATATTTACAATTGTCTAACATTTCACCTGAAACGGCTTAAATATACTGTGTATCTGAAAAAGCCAATTAAAGGCGGAGCATACTGTTTAAAATGTTATGGAGCGTAATCTCCAATCATGCACAGCCGGAAGGAAGCGCCGAATGGAACCCGGGTGAAAACGCGCGTAGCTGCTTGGTTGTTTGGTTGAGTGGTGCAGCAGCTGAGCACCGATCCAACCAGCTGACTCTCAGAAAGATAATCATACTCCGGTGTAAGCTAAGGCGTTGCGGATATGCACTGAAAGAGCCAAGAAAGCACGGAGGAGAAAAGCAAAGGTGATATCTCCTAACCCGGTTTGAATCGAAATAATTGGAAGCAACGAGCAGGTAGGATATGGCACCATAATAGGTCACTATCAAACCATCGAGGAAGCAGGTAATTGTTTATTATATCTCTACACGCAACATAGGAACTGTCCACAGCGAGTTAAATGTGGTATGGAAGAGTGCCATTTTTTCTGCTGAAAGTGATACAGTTTACAATTTGCATTGGGAGTACGAAGAGATACAAGTTACACCTCGCAGTGTTAGTGTTTACACAATAATTGGTGCTGTCCTTGCATTAACGTTGGTTGTCCAATTCTGGGATTACAAATGTGCCACAATTCAGGCATTTTGAAATTATTCAATACTGGTCAATGAACGGACCACTCACTAACTTCCATTAACAACCCGGGTTGTGGGGACTTTGAACTTTATTATTTGGGGGTCATGCTTATGATTTATTGTTAGGCTCGAAATCAATATATAAATCTTATTATAACGCATTTTCAAATAGTATGTGTATTATTGACTCTAAAATCTTTCCTTGTCTATAGTATATATGTTTTTCAGACATGGTTGGGGTGCTGGAGAAATAAGGGTCTATGTTTTCTTGTTTAAATTATGTGTATAAATATATAATATTATATATATATATATATATACTGTAAACAAATAACATAACATATAGTGCGGGCACTAAATATTCTCAAATTCCAATGCTTACATAACTGTGCTAGCTGTCTCAATTAAGTATTATATTGCCACTTCAACAAGATAGGATTGAGCAAAATCACTAGTCAAACAAAGAGGGACACAGACTGCACTTAGTTTACCAAAGCTTTATTACTGCATTATCTCCAAATAACAAACAGATCAGATCGTCATTCTCTACCCTAATTCCTAGTTGCAAATAAAAACACCAAACACACACGCACACTATCCAGACTCAGCTAGCTCCACAGGATTCATGTCAATTCTCATAATACTCCTCAGTCCAAGGATAATTAATATCACGTAATACATGTTGCTTATTTGTACCACCATGAACAGAGATTATAATGTAACCAATAACACAGTTATAAAATATGGGGCCTCCAATACTAAAACTGCCCGTATTCGTTACTGAATGTCCAAATCCCAGGCTCATAAGTGTAAATACACGCTCTGGTATTGATCTTTACGCTTCAGTATGCGTATTCACTTATTCCAGCTAAAACAGGCAGTTATTATAAGTTGGTTGCTCCACAAAGTGAATCGGAACAGTTCATGTGTTTGACATATGTCCTTTGAGGGAGAGACGCACTATGTTTCAACTGTCAAGACAGATCCAGGCAGTCCTCCAAAATACCGCAAGACCTTATTAGCCCAACCAATTTACAGAGTCCCAGGTACCTGCTTTAAAGACGAGTCGGTGTATGGGTCCTTTTGGCTTCGGCTGGCTTCTTCACTTGCTTACCTACAGTGTACGCTTAAGCGTCCTCCTTAGCACAGAGTTAGCGAAATCCGTTGTTAGCTGATCACTTCATGTGCATACTCAATCATGACTGTGAGGAAATGGAAGACCACAGGCACAGTTCTTGTTAAGGCCAGGAGTGGCAGGCAAAGGATGGTGAGAATGGTCAAAACAGCCCACAGACTACCTCCAAAGACCTACAACATCCTCTTGCGGCAGATGGTGTCACTGTGCATCATTCAACAATTCAGCGCACAATTCAGCGCACTTTGCACAAGGAGAAGCTGTATGGGAGAGTGATGCGGAAGAAGCCTTTTCTGTACACACACTACAAACAGAGTCGCTTGAGGTATGCAAACGCACATTTGGACAAGCCAGCTTCATTTTGGAAGAAGGTGCTGTGGACTGATGAAACAAAGCTTGAGTTGAGTCATAACAAGGGGCATTATGCATGGCAGCAAAAGAACACAGCGTTCCAAGACAAACACTTGCTACCTACAGTAAAATTTGGTGGATGTTTCATCATGCTGTGGGGCTGTGTGGCCAGTGCCGGTACTGGGAATCTTGTTAAAGTTGAGGGTTGCATGGATTCCACTCAATATCAGCAGATACTTGAGAATAATGTTGAGGAATCAGTCACAAAGTTGAAGTTATGCCGGGGATGGATATTTCAAAAAGACAACGACCCAAAACACTGCTCAAAATCTACTCTGGCATTTATGCAGAGGAACAAGTACAATGTTCTGGAATGGCTATCCCAGTCCCCAGACCTGAATATCATTGAAAGTCTGAGGAATATTGGGTCACAAAGGTTATTGGTTGATCTATACTATCATATCATAACCCTATTGTCCTCATTTTGTTTTTATTTTTACTTTTGTCTTTAAGGAGTGAAGTCCTATTTATGGCATCTACCTCAGTCTTAGCTCTTGAGATCACTTCCTGCTTATAGCCTCTTTTTAAGAGTCTATACGTTAATTCTGTATACTTGTTTGGTATAGTCTGGTTTCATTTTGAAAATTCCTTTTATTCGTATGAATTGACCTTTAGCTATTGAGTATCGTACCATCTTGGGGTCATTACTCTTCCATGTAGTAGTGTGTTACCCGAAATGGGTTTACGGTATATTGATGACTCAATGCAACCTCTCTCATAAGCAGGAAGTGATCTCAAGAGCTAAGACTGAGGTAGATGTAATAATAGGGACTTCACTCCTTAAAGACAAAAGAAAAAAGAAAAACAAAATGAGGACAATAGGGTCAGGATATGATAGTAGAGATCAACCAGTAACCTTTGTGACCCAATATTCCTCAGACTATGAGGATGTGGGTGAAATCATACGCAAACACATCCCCATGTTGGCAGCAGATGACAGACTATATAAAGCCACCAAATTAGGATGTCGCTTCTCATACAGGAGAGGCGCTACCATGGGAAACATTATCTCCCCGAGTGAATTACCAACAAACTCCAGAGATAGGACATGACTGACTACTAAGGGAATACATAAAAGTGCATATGTCCCATGCATACCCTGCAGTTTCAGTACCAGGTCAGACTACTTTGAGAAATTGGATAATGGCAAAAGATATACATTTAGGGACTATGTGAATTGTAGAAGTAAGAATGTGGTCTATCTCATTTGGTGCACCTGCAATACTAGACAGTATGTGGGATGAAAGAATTAAACAGCATCTGTCCGACATAAAAGATCCCACCAATCCTCTGAACTGGCCACTCATTTCATTACCAAACATGACGGTAAAAATGATACCCTTAAATGGATGGTTATCAAAAAACTAATTCGCCCTCTAGAGGTGGTGACATAGTGAAATTGTTACACAAAAGAGAGTTGTTTTGGATATTTACATTGGGTACACGTACACCTAAGGGTTACAACTCTGTATTTGATATCATCAACTACTGGGAATAAATAATACATTCTACATCAATAGTATATATTACATTGTATATTTTTTTATTGATGTTTTCTCAGTAATGTATTTATATCCTCTCTGTTAAAAGATGACTTTAAATAGGTTAATGTCTAGAGTAAACATAAATACTTACATACTATGAATTAAGTATAAGTATGAGTACAGGAATATAGGTAAACCAGCCTAGAAGTTATATGTTAATGTTTTACACTCTACACTAATCCTGTAGATACGTGCTATACTTGGTCTAAACTACAATATTATGAATTAATATACTTATGGAGTTGTTTATTCAGTAATGTACATTGACTTTTCATCAATGTTTTTGATCAGTTTAATATTGTATTTTTGAAGCACTACTTTTCCTGACCTGACACCATTGTAGTCGAGACTTGACAACATTTATTTGTTTATATTTTTGACTTCTTGACTTTTTCTCAATGCAGGGCATTGGTTTAATATCAGTGTTTTGATTAGTAAATAAGATCAGGAATCCTAAGTGAATAGCAAAAGAAAAGTATTGGCATAGGACAATTATGCTCTAAGTAAGTGGGTTCTTCTTGCGATATATGTATTTACACATTTTGTAGCATCTTTATAGCATATGCAAATTCAATGTTTCACATGAATTAGGATTAATGTATCTTTATGATTGCTTATCCTTTAATATTTTGTCTAGGTGTGTTTTTTTTGTTGCTACAGATGTAATAATATTATTTGCCATATATCTAGACAAACTTTCTAACTATGAGCTCCTATGCTTTGTTTCTACTATGCATTTATGATTCTTTTTTAGATGTATAATAGCCCTTTAAATGTGACTTGAAGCTAATCATGTGATTATAATGAGCTACCAATAGAAGCAAAGGCTTTTGTTTAAATCAAGTTGTATTTTAAGCCAGATCATGTCTATGATTAAGGCACTAATGCTGAAAGATGTCAGACACTTCTGGCTAAACTTTTAGATTGGTAAAAAAAAAAGCTTAGTTTTAACAGCACCAAGGATTCATAACGGTTTGTTCTTTGATTACATTTATATATACACATATATATATATATATATACTCCCGACGCTTGCCCCCGAAGCGCCCGTCCACGTCCCAGGAGAAGCGCTCCCCCCTTGGCCGATGCGGACCACGCCGACCGTTCCGCCCACTGGAGGAAACCTTCCACCCCCCCTCCCGACCGCCCTGGTACCTGGCGCTCCTATATATATGTATATAGATATTTAGACAGTGTGCACTCCTGATATCCCTGTACAACAACCCTGGGTGCAGCAAAAACAGGTATAGAACGAAGCTAAGAAAGCGCACTCCAAAGGAATTCCATCCATAAATATTCACTTTATTGTGAACGTTTTCGGATCAATGCGATCCGTCCTCAGACATAAAGTGTACCATATATATATCATCAAACTTACATGAAAAACCCTCACAATTATGAGGTAGGTTTGATGATCACTTGTGTGGATTTGTCTTAATAAACAGTGTTACACTATGAGCTGTTTCTCTGGTTTTGTATTCTCATATCTCGACTGAGAGTCTGACCCATATAGAACACTGAGGGGAACACAAGCCATACGACATTACACTCTGACTGCTGGAGATTTGTCTCTTCTGGTATCTTGACAGGACATCGTTTCTTCTATTCAAGTTCCATACTCTGGGAGGTGCCAAGCAATTTGACCGATACATCTTACACTTACCTCATATGGATTGGGGGCATTTGAATTAAGTGTACATCTGAGTGGGGACTGTGGTTGAACTGCCTTCTTTTTAGGATTATGGACTTTATGACCTACTGTAATCATGTTTTAATATTGAACATTTTATGTGCTTATGCATTTTTATGTTTTAATTGTTGTTTGTTCATTTATACATATATATCTTATTAGATATTGATAATATCATTATCCTACAGTTTGTAGTATAGCGCCATCCTTATCCTTGTTGTTGATATTATTACATTAATAGAGATTTTTGATGGATCACTCTTATTTTAGGACAGGCAGCTATTACATCTGAGTGTGATATCCAGAGATTTTTTCTGTATAGATGCTTTATGTAAAAGAAAATATATTTTTTATTGATAACCTTTATAGTTTCCCCTGCCATATAGCGCTTTTAGGGCTTGCCTTTGGATTTCTCCTCAGGCATTCTACATATTTGTTTATATATATATATATATATATATACATACATATATTTATATACATACATATATATATATATATATATATATATATATATACACATATACATATTCCGTATGTATTGGGTGCACTACATGCAGTGGACTTATAACAGGGCAATACTTCACCCACCCGCATAAAAGACAAAAATGTTCCCACAAACATAGAATGACATGTATAACCACTACTTACATTGTATATTTATTACATTGTATTTGTGGATGGTCAACCATCAATCAGCTATAAGGACAGCCCTTATTAGGGGTGCCTCAGACCAACCGTTTGCCCACCACTTTACTGAAAGAAAACACACAGTAAAAGACCCCAGTTATACTATTATTGACCATGTCCCCCCACTCACGAGGGGAGGGGACAGACACACTCTGCTTTTGAGAAGGGAGGCATGTTGGACTAATGTGCTGGACACATTGATTCCAAATGGGTTAAATACACAACTGTACTGGCAGGTTTGCCTTTAGGTCACGGTTATGAGTATTTTTCCATATTGGTTACTTTTGAGAGCTTACCTCTTGGCTTAGGGATTATTATATAGTTAGGTTTGATGTTTCATCTTTATTTGGGTAGACAATTGTGATTGCCTGTTTCAGCATTTTAAATATAACACTCTCTAGTGGTATTGTGATGTTATCCTTAGTCTGGTATCTATTGGCATTCGTAAAAGAATAAGAAAAATGAGGGGTAGAGGCCTTTTGACTTATTTGATGTTGTATACTTGGTACTATTCTCAACTGTGGTTCCCAATTTATATTGTCGAAGCATGTCCATATGTTGGTGTACACTAACTTACTGACTTGGATATTTTGGGATTCTGGTAGCCTCTGAACCATTGGTTGTTGTAAACCCCTTACCACTTTCTCTAGCCAGCAACATATTGTGTACCTTACATATACTATTTGTTTTGACAATATGTATAATTTTGATTTAATTTGTATGTCCTACTCATCGGGGTGTTGGTTACACAGTGCTGGCCTCTGATCTTTGATTGGTGGGTTAGCAATATACTCAGTGTCTGGGGTTGCCTGCCCTTGTAGATTCTGGCCTTGATTGGTCATCTTTTGCCTTGCCTTTCTTTTGATTGGCTGTTGCTGCCTGTTTGCATATTGTCTCTTAGTGTATTGCTTTCCTACTGTGAGTTAGTTATGTCTGAAGGGGAAGTGGTATCTGATGATTAGGGAGTTTATCAGGCTGTTAATACGGATTCATCTCCCTCTGTGCTCCCTCTGTTATAGAATTATTGCTTGCTTTGGAGGTTTTCAGATATACCTCTGTTGGGGAGACTTCAAAGGGTCAGCTAGATTATTATTTTAAATATCAAGATGAATAATCTACATTTTTTTCCTGTTCCTATGGCTGTCTCTAAAATTTGGGCCAAGGACTGGCTTAAGCATTTAAGTATTTTTAGTCCATCCCCCAGATTTAAGAAAACGTATCCTGTTCAGTCTGCTAAATATAAGCATTTTGATAATGTCCCTAATGCGGATGATGCTATTTCTGCCTTAGCTTAAAAAAAACTAAACAAAATATATTTTCAAGGTAATAGACTGTTTTGGGGACTGAACTGGACAATATCATGTCAACAGCTACTGGTGGCAAGAGTAAGTTTCTTCCACAAGATAAGAAGTTAATGGTAAATTTTAAAACTTCTGGTCAATTGTATTCCTTTCGTCAGAACAAGAAGCAAAAAATCAGCTGGCTTGGTTTTCTAATCAAAGCGGCTTAGGTAAGCCCTGGAGGTTGGTTCTGCATTGATCTTCCTGAGTCTGGACAGGAATGTGCGTCCCAGGAACAACTTCCAGGTGAAGAGATATTATAGTTGTCTCCCAAATCCTTTCACTCTGACTGCAGAAATATTTTTGAAGAACTGGCCCCAGACTGTTGCTTTCGCCTTTCACCATTTTTCTATGATTACTTGGGCCCTTCTTCAGGTCCACTGTAAGGGGTAGAATGAACTCTGGTCACGCCTCTTTTGCTGTTGTGGATTTCAGCCTTTTCTGAAGCTGTCAGTAGACTTGCCTATCTCTGCGCACTATTTCCAATGTTCTTTGAAAATCCAGGAGGGAACTCTCACAATCTTGTATTTCAAGGGTAGCTCACTATGGTTGCCTGGGGAATTTTAGGGGTCATTGGTCAATAGAAGGCCTTTTGCCAACAGCAAGCAATATAAAACTGGCAGCAGTACACAGAATGCAACTGACAGAGTGGCAATATGACACTGGCAGTATTGCAGCACTAGACAGTATGGGATTGGCAGAGTGGCAATTTGACACTGGCAGCAGTAAGCCAGATGGAACTGGCTGTAAAACAGCTGCAGTTCTAGACAGGATTCATCTGGCATAGTGGTAATGGTAGACCAGATGCAATTGTCTGTAATACAATGCCAGCACTAGAGAGGATGTCACTGTAGACTGGCAGCAGTAGGCCATATTGAAATTGCTATAATTCAGTGGTGGCTCTAATAAGGATAAAACTATCAGGCTGGACTTGGCAGTTAGAGAGAGATCGGCTGCAGTAGGAAGGCCATGGGCACAGGCAAGCTGGACTTGGTAGTAAAAAAGAAATTGGCAGCTGTAGGCATTGGGCGCAGGCAGACTGGACTTGGCTGTTAGAGAGACATTGGATACAGTAGGCCATGGGCACAGTGGTAGGCTGGACTTGGCAGTCAGTCAGAGCGAAATTGGATGTAATATGTCATGGACACAGTGGCAGGCTGGATTTAGTCGGTAGTCAGTGAGACATTCGCAGCACTAGACAAGATGAAACTGGCAGAGTGGCAATATGGCACTGGCAGCAGTAGAGACTATCTCAAGGATTTTTATTAAATTAATCACAGCATCTCCCTAGTCTACCAACTTATTCCATGTCATCTATATACAATCATTTATTAGATAATAATATGTAAATAATATATTTACAAAAAGATTGAAAAAAACACTAAGACATTTTTGGGGACTAATATTCTATACCTTCAAACTCATATGAACACTAAGATCAGTACCCAGAGTCACCTAAATTTAAAATAAATTAACCACATTAAATGGTTACCAGCAATTAACTGAACCATGAATGTAAAGTGAAAGTATACAAACAACTACCACAATTAACTTTATGATTTTGTAAGTACCCACAAGTTGGATTATTGTATTGGTCTTATCACTATAAATGATTTGTGCAGTAACCAAAAAATTCCTTAACCTTCCATATTTGTATCTCTAATCACTCAAACAAGGCACTCTCCTGACATCACAGCTGTTGACTTATGCATCCTTTGGACTAGCCTGCCCTGCCACTTTAGCAAGGTGTTATTACAGACTGCCATTTTGCCCTTAATTCTAAGGTCACATATGGTGGCTAACATAAACTATGGGGTGCCATCCTGCATTTCTCATATGTGGCCTCTCAATTCCTCTATTAGCCTATTAATGAGCGTAGGTACCTATGCATACGCTCTCTCACCATGTAAAGGCTCAATATAGTAAAGAAAGCCATCTATTTGGTGTATTAAGTGAATTAATAAATAGATTACCTGTCCCAGCCTGGCAGTACCATGATTTTCTGTCACTACCTGGCCTATTGTAGCCTATTTCTTTCTACCCATTGAACATGCCACCCCTATATTGTGTAGTACCCTCTGCTGCTCAAGGATACGTTTCATCATCTCCAAGATAGAGTTCCACCGAGTCACAACATTTTGTTTAAGACAGTGCTGGGGTACACCTGCCCTATCTTGCTGCTCCCTCAGAATTTGGCTAGCTTTAACACTGCGGTGGAAATTTCCAGACATCTTATGACACCACTAGCCAGCCTGTCGTTGCCTTGTCCTTCACTGGGAAAAGCAGCTCTCACCACCAGCTGTAAAATATGTGCAGTGCAGTGTACATTGACAAAGTCAGTATTACTTTGTCCATATTTTCTCCACCATCTCTCACCACAAACCCCATTTCTACTGATGTGCCTGCCTCTTCTCCAACCCACCTTGCCAGCATATTTCTAAGAGCTGCCAAAATTTTAGCTGAGGTGTGCTGCATATACAAACCTCAGCACAGAGAAGAAAAGACTTATAGACTAGCTAGGATCACCACTGGCACTACTATAACCTTTGCTTGTTATGGTGCTGCTGGTGGTGGGAACACATGCAAAGGAGGAAATTGGCTCAGACATTCTAACATGCTACTGCTGCTGAGGTAGTAGGAGACAGAGTAGATGTGTTAGAATCCTGTTCCTCCTCTATCTTCTATGTATAATAATCCTTTTCCTCCAGATCCAAGCTTATTATTTCATCATACAGTTGGGCAGTGACTGGTGTCTGCCTGTAGACTTACAGCTGGGGACTCTTGGAAGACCACTGTTGCCAACTCTTCCTCTCTAACTACGCTGCTGCTAGCTCTTACTGCCATACTATGTTGGCTGTGGGTAGGTTAAAACAAAATTGGGCTACTTGCAATTGGGTTACTGGTGGCTATGTTGTTAGTTCAGTAGTAGTACTAGTGATGGCACTCCTGCTGTTCTGAGATGATTCAATAAAAAGTCTAAGAGAAAAAAGCTGGGAATGTTTCTTGGACCCAAATGTTTCTAATTGTACTGCTGCATGTTGCCTCTCCTTTGGCTTTGTGAATGTATTCTTCCGTTCGGTAGTTGGACTGCTGTACATTTCTTTACTAATAATGACACTGTCAAGTTAGTTCTTGCCTGCTTCCACTGCTTCTGTTTTTGTATGAGGATGATGACGCTGCCACCATCAGGGGCAACTTACATTTAAGTTATTGCTGTTAGTTTAATTTCATACAAGTGGTTAATTTAAACCGTTAGTGGTACAGTACTGCACTATACTAGAATTTTAGCAAAAGGAAGGTAGCATAGAAAGGTACTATTGTTTAGTTGGGAATAATTTTATTAAAAGTTATTGGTATATTAATTTTACTAATATATTAAAGTATAAATTAATCTATGAAGTGAAATAAATAGGAAATGCCAAATGGCTAAATGCTATAGCTCAGTTTTTTCACTGATTAGGTTCCGCCAGTCTATCAGTCTATAACTAATGTGATGGTAAACTGTCTACCATGAAATTAAATATGAAACCCTTTTATAAAAAAAATTATATCCATATCTTTAATTTATAGTAAAATCGTGCCTGAACGGGTTAAAAAGGTTCTGTAGTTTATTATTCTCACCCACACCACTGCTGGCCCACTTAGAAGAACGCTTTTTTCAAGCAGTGATGTAGGTATTAATACATAAAAAGCAGGACTTGATTCTTGCCGTATGGCTCGCACAAACATTGGATGAGTGGTAATATGTCACCGTTTAAAGAAAAAAAAATAAGCGTTCTTCAAAGTGGGCCGGCAGTGATGGGGGTGAGTATGATAAACTACAGAACCGTTTTAACCCTTTCAGGCACAATTTTACTATAAAGTAAAGTAAAGATACGGATATACTTTTTTTTAAACAAGGATTTCATATTTAACTTCACGGTAGACTTAGTTTACCATGCCTTTAAGTAGTAATATAGTATGTACAATATAATATTTTTATAATTATTAAAGCATCAATGAATGTATGAACAGAAAGGAAATGCTAAATGGCAAAATGCTATGGCTCAAGCAGTTCATTGATTGAGGTGCCAGTGCTAAATAATTAAATGAGAAAAATCAAATCAGAAGTACATTACTAGAGTACAGCAGTGACGTGTGTTGAGGCACTGGTTAGTATCAGAGCCAGATAAACACACATATGAACCTGATAGCGGTGCAATTATTAGATACTTAAAAGTCTGCAGAAACACTCAGGCACACAAAAACAAAAACATTCAAAGGCAAACACTCATAGACACACACAAACAGAAACATTTAAAGACACACACACTCATAGAGACACACAAACAGAAACATTTAAAGACACACACACTCAGAGACACACAAACAGAAACATTCAAAGACACACACACACAAACTCATACACACACACAAACAGAAACATTCAAAGACACACATACTTACAGACACACAGAAACATGTACTCACTAACAGACACTCAGAAATACTCCCACACACTAAAATAAAACCTCAGACACACAGAAACACTCCTGAGACACACAAATACACATTTAAAGACACAAAAACACTCACAGACACAAACATAGAAAGACTTGGATACACACACTCACAGACACAAAGAAACACAGACTAATATACAAAAAGAAAAAATAGCAATATTGTATATATAGATACACAATAATATGCACTCATTGGATTTATAGCAAAAATCAAAATCAAATGTTGTTATTGTTTAATATGTTTTCTACAAATCTAGGAAGTGCCTATCATGCATCTGTACAAAGCTTTATATTTTACCTATACTGCTTTTATAGTCTGTTGGGAGTACTGGATCCATTTGGAATATTTTATCACATGCTTATAATGCTGTTGCTAAGCTTATTTAAAGCATATATTTACCATGAAGCAACACGGCAGCAATATTTGTCAGTACCTTAAAAGCACACAGCTGCCTAGGAATTCTGGGGAGAAGAAAATCCGGTTATTTTTTTTATTTATTTTTAGTCTTCAGAGGAAAATCAGATTCTGGCTAAGGAATGTGATGTTTCACTATAAGTGATTTGGATTTCCGTTAGACAAATTACATTTTTAAAGAGTTGAATGTATTTGTTGTGGAAATCGCTTTGTGAGTAAAATAATCACTTTATTAGAATAAACTGGGAGCCTTCTTTCTCTGGCAAAAATCCTTGGAGATGTATTAAAAATATGCTCCTCTCTTGAATAAAACTACTTTGTGTTTTCATGTTGTGGAGTCATGGGCCTGATCACCATCACAGCTATTACAGTCGTCCTTTTCAACCCCAGTGAGCTATAAATCTTCAGATATCAGTTGTGCACAACCCTGCATTTAATTCTCTGTATTAAATGGACATGAAACCCACATTATTCTTTCAGGATTCAGAAAGAGCTTGCAATTTAAAAAACTTTCCATTTTACTAATACTATCAATTTGTTTGGGTTTCTTGGTATCCTTTGTAGTAAAACAGAACAAAAAGCAGGGCATGGGGACATATGCATACATTTTAATGAAACAAGGAGTAAAACATAAACTTAAAAATCATACTTGCAAGTAGAACAAAAAGGGCTTGACATGTTTCTGCTTGCGCCGTCCTCCGAAGCCTAGTCATACATAACAAACCCGCATATTTATAAAGGCAAGTACAGCCTCTGATTGGTTCACATAGCCATCTTGGATTTTTCAACTATTAAAGAGCCAGACATCTCACTTTCTTGAAAACACTTACATTTTGTACCTCATCAGAAACATTAGATAAATCCTATATGTATTATGAAATATTGGATAACATGTTTTATGTAATAATTCTACTATAACAAAAAAATGGATATACATATATGGTATAATAAAAAACAAATAAGCCCCTAAATTCAACACCAGATATTCATATCATTCTCAGTATTAAAGGGATAGGAAAGTCAAAATTAAACTTGAATGATTTCGATAGAGCATGTCATTTTAAGACACTTTTAAATTAACTTCTATTTTCAAACGTGCTTTGTTCTTATTAAAAAATGAATATACACATATCATACACTAGTGGGAGCTGTTGCTAATTGGTGCCTGCACACATTAGACTCTTGTGATTGGCTAACTAGATGTTTTCAGCTTCCTGTCAGTAGTGCAATGCTGTCCCTTCAGCAATGGATAACAAGAGAATAAAGCAAATTTGATAATAAACGTAAATTGGAAAGTTATTTAAAATTGTATGTTCTATCTGAATCCTAAAAGAAAATTTTGGGGTTTACTATCCCTTTAAAACCAAGTTGTATTCTTGTGCAAAGAGTAAAGATCTATTAAGCTTCCTTCCTGGAAAGGAGGGCATCATTATTATCTCCCTGTGGAGGCTTCCTAACTCTATCACCCGCCACTTAAAAAACTTTACTTGGCAATCATGTTGTTCTATAAAATGTGCAGCAAGCGCTGAGCATGAATTAGAGGTGGAAATAATACGGACCCTGACCTCCCTAGTGGTCATGCCAACATATTGTTTATTATATTCAATAAAATTGATAAGATATATAACAAACCTAGTCCTGCAATTGGTACAATTTGTCAAATCATGTACTTTTTGGGTGACTTTAAATTGAAATTGCTTTGATACAACAACGTAACTACATGCCTTGCAGCTTATTGCTCCACACTTATATTGGCCTTTACAGTTTAACCAACTGCCTGGTATTTGCTTATTAGATTGTATCATACTGGGCGATAAATGATTTCCCAGTGTACAATTCTGTTTTGGGAAAAAGAAACATCCTTGTTTGGTCAACTCATACAGATTATCATCTGACTATCTTGTCATATGGATTACTATATGGAGTAATGAAAGTTAACTTGTCTCTATTATATTTCTATATATCTTTTTGTACCTGAGGGAGAGTCCATTAGTAAATCTTGTCTTCTCATATCACTAACTTATTTGACGGCTCTATCAATTACATTTTGTCTGTAGCCTCGTTCTAAAAGCCTTTTTTCCAAAAAATCATTTTCCTAGATAAAGAAGTCATAATCTGTACAATTTAATTCGTAATCTAATTTTTCACCCTTCACAAGACCAAAACCACTGTATTTAGGATTCCTTTATTGGAAAAGCATATCTAGGTAGGCCCAGGAGCTGCTGATTGATGGCTGCACATTTATTGGCTCACCCGTGTGCATTGCGGTTTTGTTAAAAAAAAGATACCTAGAGAATGAAGCAAATTAGATAATATATGTAGAAAGTCGTTCAAAATTACATTCTCTATTTGAATCATGAAAGAAAAAATGTTGGGTTTCATGTTGCTTTAAATGGTTTTGCTGAATCATGATAAAAAATTTGAATGTGAAAAAGAAAAATTCTGTCTGTATGCTTAATAGCACATTTTTTAAATGTATCACCCTTTCAGAGAAGCCTATGCCTTTAGCTAATTTATTGTCTCCTTTATTAACCCATTAGCAAGGATATGATTTACTTTATTAACAAAAAGATGCAATCACATGTCATTTTCTGTTTTACAAATAATAAACATGTTATGATTAAAAAATGTATTGTTCCAGCACAATCAGTTAAATCAGTAAATAAATAGTAAATCATGTTCCTAACGTAATTGTTAAAGGGACAGTCTAGTATAAATTAAACTTTCATTATTCAGATCAACTTTCCAATTTACTTTTATCATCAAATTTACTTTTTTCTCTTGGTATTTATAGTTTAAACTAAACATAGGTAGGCTCATATGCTAATTTCTAAGCCTTTGAGGGCTGCCTCTTATCACATGCTTTTTAAATCTCTTTTCAACACAAAGAGACAGAAAGTACACGTGGGCCATATAGATAACACTGTGTTCAGGCACAGGGGGTTATTTAAGATTTAGCACAACACAATGCTAAATTTAAGACAATAGATAATAAACAGTCACAGTCATGTGATCAGGGGGCTGGAAGAAGGTTCCTAGATACAAGGTAATCACAGAGGTAAAAAGTATATTAATATAACTGTGTTAGTTGTGCAAAACTGGGGAATGAGTAATAAAGGGATTATCTATATTTTAAAACAATAACAATTCTATGGTAGACTGACATTAGTTACATAATATAGGCACATGGCTTTTTTAAAGGGATATGAAACACAAACATTTTCTTTTGCGATTCAGACAAAACAAACCACTTAAAAAAAGTTTCCAATTTACTTCTATTATCAAATTTGCTTCATTCCCATGAGATTCGGTGTTTAAGAGATACCTAGGTAGGTATCTGGAGCACTACATGGCAGGAAATAGTGCTGCCATATAGTGCTCCGGAAAAGGGCTGGCTTCTAAGATTATGTCGCTGCTTTTAAACAAAAGATACAAAGAGAAGAAAATTTAATAATAGAAGTAAATTAGAAAGTTGTTTAAAATTGCATGTTCTATATGAATCATGAAAGAAAAAAAAATGTGTTTCATATATAGCAGACATAATAATAATAATAATAATAATAATAATAATAATAATAATGCAGACATTTTGTTAATGCTGTCAGTACACTGATTCCCTAGCACAATTTTTTGCCACTCAGAAATCAGAAGTGTAATAAATATTGTGTTAAGTATAATTATATAACATTGTTTATGAAGGCTTTTAAACAGAAATGTTCTAAACAACAAATAAACTCTGAGCATAAGGAGTTAAATGCTTGTAAAATAGGCTGTGCCTCTTTAGCACCTTCACATGAGAGCTATCACAGCAGAAGTGAAAGGCTGAGCTAAGAGCAGAACACCCCAGTAATGCACTGCCGATCTGCCTAGTGGAAAGAGCAAGTGAAAGGCTGACAGCTCTGCCCTCTTAAAACAACGGCTGCTGCTTGCAGAAGTTTGTAAAAAAAAAAAAAGCACAGCCAGGCAGCTAAAATAGAGCAAGGACTGCTGCTACCCTGCATTGCACGCTCCAGCAGCATGGTGAACTGTATAAGTGGAGACCAGCCCCACCCACACAGGACACACAGTGCAGAGAGGCACTACAATTATTACCTCTCCTGCTCTGATGCTGCAGACATTGTGCTCAAAACAAAAATCACTGTGCACAATTTTAAGTGGAAAGGTAGTTGTCGCACTTTATTTCTGCCGCCCATATTTCCCTTTTTTATTAGTTCCCGTCCACAGCACTGATTGTCAGTGCTTCTCTTACAATAATACTGCCCCCTGAGGCAGGTATGAGATCTGCCTCACTTGGGACTTTTTCCTGATTGACGTAATGATGAAATGTGACAGCTTCTTCTAAGTGCAATCTAGGGAGGCTGAGCTGTTTTTTTTTAAATTTAATTTAACATTATTTTCTTTATTCTTTTCATGATAGGTGAGGCTCTGCCCACCCTGACTACACGTCCTTGTTGTACAGTAACACTAGTTACACTCCCAGTGTAAAATAAGAGAGAGAGCAAATGAATATGAATGAATGAGAATCACAGATAATCAGATATTGCAGCAAGCAAGTTCAGCAACTCTATACTAGCTTGATAACACTTCAAAGGATGTTAAACAGTCTGTTTTATTGTTGTAATAGAAAAAACACACTAAGCAGTCGCTTATACTTAATAGAAATCATTGCAATATGTACTATTCATCTATTTAAATGGATTTTACCTTTTATTTATTTTTTTACACTACATTTGTGTAGTGTACATTAATTCCTGTCACAGTCTTACAAGAAAGAGGGGGCCTCTGCAGGATGGTTTAACTTAGCCGGATGTCATAAAACTTCTAAGCTGGTTTACTATAAAGTGAATAGACTAGATAACAGGGAGTCAGATTTGCTCATGCTCAGAACTGACAGAATAAAACTTAGGTTTTAAAAATTCTCTACTCTTATCACACTGAGGGCTACACTGATAATTTCTAAGTGCTAATTTTGCAAGAAAACAAGTAAGTTGTTTGCTGTTTTTTTTACCCATTCTGTTTCTTTTTATCTTTACTTTAACTTAATAAATTTGTTTTTACCAAAAGAGCGCTGTATAATATCCCTTTAAACTACAGTGCTACTAGAGTACTAGTAGTAGTTACTAGTTAACCCCTTAAGCCTAAATGATGTAGATCTACATCAAACAGTACATAGCCCATTGTACCACATACTGTAGATCTACGTCGCAGCTTCAGGAAGCTCGAGCAGTTTTGGTTACCAAGTGACAGCTGAGTGCTGCTGTTCCTAAAAAGCAGCAGGCATCTGTCTTCATGTGGTAATGGAGTACGATCGGTTCTCTGTTACCATAAGAAGGCAGATTGCCAGATTTTTACAGACAGTAACACTGTCTGTATTTGTAACAATCTCTGTTGGTGGCGGCAGGAGGTGTGGAAGGGAATGCAGGAGACAGGTGAGTGGCCCAGCAAAGGAGGGGGGTGGGAGGGGGAGGTAGTGGGAGGGGCCCTACACTGTAGAAAAAATATTTTAAAGGGAGAGGGAGGGATGGGGAGCTGCACTACAGAAAAAAGGTTGGGATGGGGGTGGTGGCACCTAAATAACGATAACTGGAAGGGGGACCACTACACTACAGAAAAAAATAAAAGAATATAATTTAAAAAATCTATATATAAATTGGGTACTGGCAGACATTATTGAGTGGGGGGAGGGTTAGAGAGCTGTTTGAAAGGGATCAGGGAGGTTGGAGGGATCACTATTATAATAATAATAAAAAAAATAAAGCCCTGTCTGCAAGTACGCATGATGGTTGGGATTAGTGTGGGTGGAGGGGGGAAGAGAGCTGTTTGGGAAGGATCAGGTAGGAGGGTAATACCTACTTTTTTTATTTATTTATTTATTTATTAAGGTAACAGAAAGTCATGTTATGTACAGAGAAAAAGAAAAATCACAGTAATTATACATTACGTACATATTAATACAGTTAATGAATGTTGAGTCATAATTGACCATAAAGCTCTATTACAAGAAATGCATTCTCTAGAAAATGTGCTTATTCTGTATCTCGTTTTTTTAACTTTTTAAATTTCCTTTAATGCACCTCAATGTACCCTATAATAAACATATATTTCACTTTGCAGAGATAGCAGTAAACATAGATTTTTCAATTTTTTTTTTTACCTCATTCTCTAATTTCATGAGGTTTAGATGAAACAATAAGATTAAACAAAGCATATCATAATTGATATTCAGAATTTCAGATACTCGTACACTAACTTTTTGATTTTTCTATAATAAACCTCAATGTACCTTATGGTGGAGATGTGTTTAACTTCTCAGAGAGATAATCAACATAAATTTTTAGAAACATTGTTTCCTTTCTTTTTCCCTTTTTTTTCTTCCCTCTTCTCTTTTTTTATCTCATTCTCTAATTACATGAGGTTTAGATAAAACATAGGTTTAATTAAAGCATATCGTAGATAATAGTCAAAGTTCCAAATAATCATAAACTATTTAGGGGTTCTTGTTTAAACCAATATGACGTCAGTGGTTTTGCAAAAAAAAAGTCCCACCCTTTTAGGGTAATAGTCAAATACAGAATAAAGCCATATCTTAGGGCCATATAAAAAAGGCAGAGAAGCTTTTGAATGAATAGCACTGGGTTTTCCCCTTGCCTGTTTCCCCCGTTTTCCTCATTCACCCTTCCTCCTCCCCCCGACAAAAAAATAAATAAAAAATCACCAGATATTTAATAAAACAATCTCAGAGTTTCTAAAGGGAAAGATTAGGTAATCTATTGCCTTTTGTGGGAGTATCTTTATAAATGGTGCCCACTTTTTAAAGAAAAGGGCTATATCATTTTCTGAGTTCATGTCGGTGTCCAGTTGCTCCATAATACAATACTTTTTAAGATAATTTTTAATTTCAGTTATACTTGGGGGCCTTTTGTTTATCCATTTTTTAAGAATTAAGTTCTTAGAGGCTGCAATTATTAAATTAATAATTTTGGAATTACCTAAGGCTGGGTCTTGGTTCATTAAAAGAATTCATCTTCTAAGGAGATATTCCTCTCCAAAATCTTTAGGGTTCTTATTATCCAATGATCAAGTCTAGACCAGAATTGTCGTATTTTTGGGCACGCCCACATCATATGGATTCGGTCTGCTGCCAATAACGCACATTTTGGGCATTTATTGAACTTGGGGTTATGCCATTTGTATCCCTTTTCAGGGGTATAATACGTACGGTAAAGTAATTTTAGATGGGTCTCTCTCCAGTCTGCCGACACCGTGGTCTGTGATATTTTATTTATCGAATGTTTTACGGAGGCCCCAGTGATGCTACTTCCCGGGATTAAATTGTCCCATTTTGTAGCTATATCTGTTAAGTTTAGATCACCCCTTTGTCCAGCTAGAAGGTTATACCAGGGAGATATTGAGAATATACCGTTTTTGGCCATGACTGGCCAACCATCTAGCTTCCCCCATGATCAACTCCAGGAATAGACAGTGGTCTTGTTAAATATATAGTGCCTTATTTTTTAATAGGTATAGAAGTCTCGATGTTCGAGTTTAAATTCCTGCTTTAACGTATCAAATCTTTTAATATTATGCAGATCCTGATCTATAAATTGGTGTAAAAAGATCAAGTCCTTTTTATGCCAATTACGAAATGGGGAATCTTGTGTCCCTTTTTGGAACTCCGGGTTTCCTAAGACCGTCTGGTATTTAGGGATATCCAAGTTAATACCCAGCAGTTTCCCGATTTTTTTCCTGGCCTGTATAACTACATATATAGTTTTAAATTGTTTAACCTGACTGTCTATACTCCTAAGTGGACAATGAATAAGGGCTATCGGTGAAAAAGGATGCATTATATTTGACTCTAAGCTATTATTCGTAAAATAATTTGCGTTTGATATCCAATCAGCCACAATTCTGCCTAAAAAAACAAGATTGTATTTATATATATCTGGGAGAGCAAAACCTACGTGTGTTGTAGGAAGATACAATTTATTAATTGAAATTCTTGGCCTCTTATCCTGCCAAATGAAAAATCTGAGTGCAGTATTAAGGCCTTTCAGATCTTTATTCTTGAGCAACACAGGAACATTCTGCAAAATATATAAGACTTTTGGAAGGAGGACCCCTGAGATTGAAATAGGAAGCTTTTGCCAGTTTTTCATGTGTTCCTTAACCTGTTTGAGAACTGGTGGAATGTTGAGAGTATACCAGTTTTGAGGTTGCAAGGAGATATTTATACCAAGGCATTTGAAAAGGTTGGTAACAATCTTAAAAGGTAGATCTAGGATATGATCATTTTGTTTTCTAAGCCACATTAATTCTGATTTTGTAGTTTTAACTCTATAACCTAAAAAAGTTCCAAATTTGTAAATTAGGTCTAATAGTTTTAGAATATTAACTATCGTGTTGGAGATGTATATTAAAACATCATCAGCACAAAGTGCTATTTTCAATTCCAATTTCCTTATTTTAATACCTTCAATCTCTCTTCTAATTTTCATAGCTAGTGGTTCTATTGCAATGTCAAATAAGAGCAGAGAGAGAGGGCAGCCCTGACGTGTGCCCCGTTGTAGGGTTATACTGGAGGATTCTAGACCATTAATGAGTAGTTTCGTGGAGGAGTTATAATACAGGTTTTCAATTAATTTCAGGAAGTTTTCCTTGAACCCAAAGCGTTAAAGGGACACTCAGGTTAAATTAAATTTTCATGATTCAGATACAGCATGTAATTTTAAACAACTTTCCAATTTACTTCCATTAAAAAAAATGTGCACAGTCTTTTATATTTACACTTTTTGAGTCACCAGATCCTATTGAGCATGTGCAAGAATTCACAGACTATACGTACATGCATTTGTGATTGGCTGATTGCTATCACATGGTACAAGGGGAGTGGAAATATACATAACTTTGAAATTTGCTATAAAAAAATCTACTACTCATTTGAAGTTCAGACAAAGTGCTATTGCATTGTCTTGTTATCTTGCATGTGTTGATTATGCAAATCTAATGTGTTGACTGGCCCTTTAAAATGTGATTAATAAGTGATCATAGTGTACCGAGTCAAAGGTTTTTCGGCATCTATTGTTATGATTGCGGCGTCAAGATAAGTTGAATTCCTGCTTTTTTCTATATTTCTAAAATAATCAATGGTTAAGAAAAGTTCTCTGATTTTTAGCTGCTGAGTTGCGTTTATTTAAAAAGCCTGCCTGGTCTGTGTGTATAACATCTTTTAGTTCCTTCTGTAATCTCTTAGCCAGAATGGACGTAAATATTTTATAATCTGTGTTGAGAAGCGCTATTGGCCTATATGACTCCTTTTTAGATGGGTCTTTCCCTTGTTTCAGGATTAGTGTTGTAAGAGAGGCTGCAAATGATCTCGGGATTAGATTATTTTCTATATAGAAAGAATAAAAAAGTTTAACTAGGTGCCTGACAATCTTTGGAGCAAGGATTTTGTAAAATTAATTTGGCAGTACGTCAGGGCCGGGAGCTTTATCTAAGTGTAATTCCTGAATACATTGAGTAACCTCCAAGTCAGTGATGGGGGCGTTAATTCTAGCTACAGCTTGGTTATTCAAAGTTGGTATCAGAATCTCCTTCCAAAATTCTTCACTATTCAATTTATCTGAAGCTTTGTATGCATAGAGGTTTGAATAGTATTTATGAAACAACTCCGCAGTTTCTACCGGAGTTTTATATTCCTTATCTTCCTCTTTAATTAGATTTATGGTGGAGGGGGTAATACCTACTTTACTATACTATTTTCCTTACCAGCTAACTAATTAACCCCTTTTCCGCTGGGAATTTCAGAAGTGTGGGTCGCAGCTGCATTTACCGGCCTTCTTATTACTAAAAACAAATGGCAAAAACCATGCATGTCTGCAATTTCCGAACAAAGAGGATCCCAGAAAAGCTTTTACAATTATTTGTGTCATGAGTGCACAAGCGGTATCTATTTTAGTGAGAAACACGTTTGTGAAAAAGTTAACTTTTTTTTTTATATGATTGCATTTGGTTGTGAAATGGTGGCATGAAATATACCAAAATGATCAATACCTTGGGTATATATTTATATTATTTTTTTATTTATTTATTTTGATAGGTAAATAAAAAAACAATAAAAACCCAAGGCTCTATCTCTGTTTAAATGGAGTGATAGCAAAAATGCTAAAAATTCTCCGGTATTTTGGGCAAGTATTTTTCTGTAGCGAAGGGGTTAATATAATCTGCAAAAAGAAAAAAAACGTTGCAAAACAGGGGATTCTCACAAACAGTGATCACCAGCATCTGACACACAAAATGAGCAGAGGGGGTTTATGTACTGGGCACAGGTTTGGTGAGAATGCTGTCGTATTACCGAAATTTCAGTACTGTTATTGGTTAAAGGGCAACTAAACCCAAAATCTTTCTTTCATGATTCAGATAGAACATACAAATTTAAACAACATTACAATTTACTTCTATTATTTATTTTGCTTCATTTTTAGATATCCTTATTTAAAGAAAAAGCAATGCACATGGGTGAGCCAATCACATGAGGCTTCTATGTGCAGCAACCAATCAGCAGCTACTGAGCATATCTAGATATGCTTTTCAGCAATGAATATCAAGAGAATAAAACAAATTAGATAATAGAAGTAAATTAGAAAGCTGTTTAAAAATGCATTCTCTTTCTAAATCATGAAAGAAAAAATGTGGGTATCATGGCCCTTTAATGAAAAACAAGACGTATGAACGAATACCAATGTTGCATTAAATGAATTTCGCTCCTTGCATTTAATTTGTTATTCATGATTAAACACTAAAATTTGTCTTTTTTTAATTTGTTAATGAATGAATGCACATACGTAAACTGGAAAGTTGTTTAAATTGGTATGCTCTATCTCACTGGTTTTCAAACCTGTTCCCAGGCGTTCCTAACAGACTAGGTTTTCAGGATTACCTTGGGTGAGAGCAGGTAAAATAACAATGGTTACTAATCAGCTGATTATCCCCTTAACGACCGAGGACGTGCAGGGTACGTCCTCAAAAAAAAGGCAGTTAATGCCTGAGGACGTACCCTGCACGTCCTCGGTGTGGAAAGCAGCTGGAAGCGATCCTGCTCGCTTCCAGCTGCTTTCCGGTTATTGCAGTGATGCCTCGATATCGAGGCATCCTGCAATAACCATTTGTAGCCATCCGATGCAGAGAGAGCCACTCTGTGGCCCTCTCTGCACCGGACATTAACGGCTAGGTTTGTGGGTGGATAGGAGCCGGTGTGGGAGGTGGGTGGCGGCCATCGATGGCCCCGGATGATGCTGAGGGGGGCGGGATCGGGGGCGGGAATGCCCGGGGGGGCGCGCCCGGGCGCGCGCCGGGTGGGGGGGGGCGGGCGCGTGCACGGGAGGGAGCGGGTGGGAACCGCTGCACTACAGAAAAAGTAGCATTAAAATTTACTAAAAAGGGGAAATAAAGTTGGCAGTAAAAAGATCAGGCAGGTGGTGGGGGTTGGTCTGTGGGGGGGGGGAAGCTACACTACAGAAACTAAAAATAAAAACAAAAAAAAAACTTTTTATTTTGCAAAATGGGTACTGGCAGACAGCTGCCAGTACCCAAGATGGCCCCCAATAAGGCAGATGGGGAGGATTAGAGAGCTGTTTGGGGGGATCAGGGAGGTTGGGGGCTAAGGGGGGATGCTACACCCCCCAGCATATGTAAATATGCTTTAAAAAAATAAAAATAAAAATAAAAAAACCTTTTATTTTAGTACTGGCAGACTTTCTGCCAGTACTTAAGATGGCGGAGACAATTGTGGGGTGGGGGAGGGAAGGGAGCTGTTTGGGAGGGATCAGGGGGTCTGATGTGTCAGGTGGGAGGCTGATCTCTACACTAAAGCTAAAATTAACCCTGCAAGCTCCCTACAAACTACCTAATTAACCCCTTCACTGCTAGCCATAATACACGTGTGATGCGCAGCAGCATTTAGCGGCCTTCTAATTACCAGAAAGCAACGCCAAAGTCATATATGTCTGCTATTTCTGAACAAAGGGGATCCCAGAGAAGAATTTACAACCATTTGTGCCATAATTGCACAAGCTATTTGTAAATAATTTCAGTGAGAAACCTAAAATTGTGAAAAATTCAACGTTTTTTTTAATTTGATCGCATTTAGCGGTAAAATGGTGGCATGCAATATACCAAAATGGGCCTTGATCAATACTTTGGGTTGTCTGCTACACTACACTAAAGCTAAAATTAACCCTACAAGCTCCCTACAAGCTCCCTAATTAACCCCTGCACTACTGGGCATAATACACGTGTGGTGCGCAGCGGCATTTAGCGGCCTTCTAATTACCAAAAAGCAATGCCAAAGCCATATATGTCTGCTATTTCTGAACAAAGGGGATCCCAGAGAAAAATTTACAACCATTTATGCCATAATTGCACAAGCTGTTTGTAAATAATTTCAGTGAGAAACCGAAAGTTTGTGAAAAAGTGAACGATTTTTTGTATTTGATCGCATTTGGCGGTGAAATGGTGGCATGAAATATACCAAAATTGGCCTAGATCAATACTTTGGGATGTCTTCTAAAAAAATATATATACATGTCAAGGGATATTCAGGGATTCCTGAAAGATATCAGTGTCCCAATGTAACTAGCGCTAGTCTTGAATAAAATGGTTTGGAAATAGCAAAGTGCTACTTGTATTTATGGCCCTATAACTTGCAAAAAAAAGCAAAGAACATGTAAACATTGGGTATTTCTAAACTCAGGACAAAATTTAGAAAATATTTAGCATGGGTGTTTTTTGGTGATTGTAGATGTGTAACAGATTTTGGGGGTCAAAGTTAGAAAAAGTGTTTTTTTTTCTATTTTTTTCTCATATTTTATAAAAAAAATTATAATAAATTATAAGATATGATGAAAATAATGGTATCTTTGGAAAGTCCATTTAATGGCGAGAAAAACGGTATATAATATGTGTGGGTACAATAAATGAGCAAGAGGAAAATTACAGCTAAACACAAACACCACAAAAATGTAAAAATAGCCTTGGTCCCAAACGGACAGAAAATGGAAAAGTGCTGTGGTCATTAAGGGGTTAATTCCCCCGTGCTCTAGTTCACATATTCTCAAAATCTGGCCTGTTAGAGAGTCCTGAGGACAGGTTTGAAAACCAGCGCTCTATCTCAATCCTATAAGGAAACATTTGGTTCCATGCCCCTAAAAGCAAAATATTATATGAAACCCTTATTTTTTCTTTTTCTTTCCGATAGAGCATGCAATTTTAACCAGCTTTCTAATTTACTTCTATTATCAATTTTTCTTTGTTTTCTTTGTATCTTTTGTTTAAAAGCAGGAATGTAAACTTAGGAGCTGGCCCATTTTTGGTTCAGTACCTGGGTAGCGCTTGCTGATTTGTTGGCTAAATGTAGCCACCAATCAGCAAGTGCTACCCAGAATCCTGAACCAAAAACAGGCCGGTATCCAATCAAAAAAAGCAACCTTGTCGAGATTTGCTACTTGGACCTGTGCATGCTGACAATTACGTAATCGCACTCCACATATGTTTGAAAGGAATGTGTGGAATGTGATTATGTAATCACAAGCATGCGCAGATTACAGGTAGGGTTGCCACCTAGACGGTATTTTACTGACACAGCCAGTAATCGGCAATTAAAAGCCGTTGCCATCATTAGTAAAATAACAGCAATGCAAAATCCATTTTTTTTTAAAATTCTAACTGAAGTAATTAAACTCGCTCTTTCTATTCACTAACCAGAGCACGGTGCACCACCGGAGCTGAATTGGAAGGAACTTGATTGGTCCCACAAATAGAGAGCGGCTGCCTGAGTGATGTCAAGTCATGTGTGCAGCTCGCTTGTCACGTGCAGCAAACGTGGGGAAGGCAAAATCTAATAGTACGTTGTTCTTAGATAGTGCTGCTTTCTTTTTCTGTCTATGTGGTTTTCATTATGTAGGTTACTATGTGCCGCAGGGTTAAATTCTTAACAGGCTTATGTTTGTTCCAGTGATGTTACAGACCTATACTAACAATGTCTTATAAAAAAATAACACTGAAAATAAACAGCTGTTTATTGTTACAGTAATTCTCAGACACTCTGTTGTGTTAGTAATATATCTGTAGGGGTGATCCAGCTAAATATATTAGTTATAGTAGCAATATTGTATTGGTTATTAATAGATATGCTTGCTGTCTGAATATTTCTCTCCATAAAGCATATCATATATTTTGGGCATAGTTCGCCAGGGTTTGGTGGGTGTGACCACAACGGGAGAGGCAGGGCCATTGTTGTGACGCGACTCAGGTTTGGGGACAATCTGGGTATGCCGACCGTGGGCAGAGCTTAGGGTTACCACCTGTTCTGGCATGAACCAGACAGTTCCATTTGTGTGTCAGGGTTTGGTGGGAAACAACCACAGCTAAAAAGGTGACATATTTTGCATTTGCAACTCGTAGGGCCATGCAAAATTGAGTGAATATGCCTCTTTTTTGGCTCTGCACTTTGTTGGCTCTGCCCTCACACATGTACAGTATTTTTTGAGGAAAAAGCGGCAACCCTAATTACAGGTAGCAAATCTTGACATATACGCTGCACTGTAATACATCCATCTTCACTATCTTTTTGCTTCCGCATGGGGGTTCAAGGAGGGGCCCCGCTGATTGTTTGGCATCCACCCCAACTGAATCTCAGGGAATGAGGTTTACAAGGCAGGCAGAGGCAAAAAAGATAATGGACATGGGGGAATTACAGTGCAGCGTATATATGTCTTCTTAACAATGCCTACACTGGGCTTAGTGTGATTTAGTAACTCCCCCACAAGCAGTTATAGGCAATCAGCACTCGTCGAGATTTGCTACCTGTAATCAGTGGCGGCTGGTGAATTATGAAGATGGAGGTGCACTTAGCCCCTCCCCTGACCACACCCCTTGAAATAAAGCCCCGCCCCTCCGATTGCTCATATATATATATATATATATATATATATATATAAAAATATAAATATAGGACAAGCGCACTCCAAGGGACTTAGCAAAAATCACTTTAATCAGTGTTATACAGCACAGTATAAAGAGTCTTATAACATATAATGTAGGCACCAATCATTATTCACAGGGATTGCACAGACCGCAACATGGTTGCCATAGCAACCTATATAACAATAAAGTTAGCGTGGAAATCCCAAATATGTACAAACCAGGTGATATAATAAAATGGTGTACATGAATACCTAATAGAAACCAAAACACTGCAGTAAATAAGACAAAATTCTAAGCAGTAAGAGTGTTACACATGAGCAGTACAGATCACCCAAGGTTGCCATAGCAACCTAAAACGTGCAGAACGTACGGTACACTGCATGCTGTGTTAAATGCCATGGTCAACAAAAAATCATAAATATAAGTGCCTAAGATACATCATACAATAATTACAGGGTCTAAACCACAATAAAAATTATTATTATTAAGTTACAGAGTTAGCAAGATGTTGAAACGTATTTGTCTTGGGCTGCAGACTCATTTTATTACTTTAAGTAATAATAAAATGAGAGTGTCTGCAGCCCAAGACAAATACGTTTCAACATCTTGCTAACTCTGTAACTTAGACACCCACGACACCACACACAAACTTATTCCAAAGCAGAGGCGTGTACTGGGGGAGGATATACATTGCTCTCTGACTTCAATGCCTCCCTGGCCGGTCCGGTGCAGTGCTAGCCCGCAGCAGGGCTAAAAGTAGAAGATACACTTACAATTTAGATGCCCATTTCTCCCGGGAGTCCCGGCCAAACCAGACTCCAGATGAGATCCAACTGGCTGCCTGCGCACTGAAATTTTTGGCGCGACTGAGCCAGCAAAAAAAACAGAAAACTTAATAAAAAAAAGTGCTCCCTCTGCTGGCCGCCCATACAAATAGCCCAATTAGCACACTAAATAGTGTGCGATTAAGAGAGGTATAGGCTCAGTCATGGGCTGAACTGCAAGCATAGAAACTTGTATGGCAGGCTATACTTCTCTACCGCACGTGCGGTAGAGAAGTATAATAGAGCATAGATGTATATAAAAGGTGGGGTTTTTTTTAAATAAAACTTGACAGTCTAGACTAGAAACATTTTGGCTGAATAAATATAATTTTTCCAATAGGAGAAATTATATTTATTCATCCAAATAAATTATTTTCTTTCTTTTTCCCCCCTTTTATTTGGGTGTTCACGTGCGGGAGTGCTCAAATGGAGCCTCCACTGCCTGTAATCTGCGCATGCTTGTGATTATATCATTGCATTCCACACATTCCTTTCAAACATGAGGAATGTGATTACGTAATTGTGAGCATACGTATGTCGAGGTAGCAAATCTCGACATTGTAGCTCTTTTCGACAGAACACTTGCCCCTAAGCTTACATTCCTGCCTTATCAAATAAAGATACCAAGAGAACAAAGAAAAATTGATAATAGAAGTAAATTAGAAAGTTGCTTAAAATTGCATGTGCTATCTGAATCATGAAAGAAAAAAATGGGTTGTATGTCCCTTTAATAAAATCTGTATTATTCAGTCACTAATACATAATTTCCACTATTTGTAAACTAACCAGAAATAAAAAAAAAAAACAAATCCGACATTGGTGTAAAATGATGTCAGGGTGACAACAGAAATAAATTAAGTGTATACAGTACATGGTCATGGTCCATGGATTGCTGTTCAAGTTTGAGAAGAAACGAACGATGTTCTATCGAGAACTTCAGTTCAGGGACAAATAAAGAAATATCGCCTCATGAAGACTATAATAGACTCGTTGTGTCTTTTCTGACAACCTGTTAAAAAAAATCTGTTACATTATAACAAACTAGTGAGTATGAGTGCAAAAAATCGTAAAGCATTGTTTTGCCATAAAACATAATCTTTATTTGACAGGTGCCTCAAAGAAACCGTTTGCCCTAGACAAAGATGGAGGACAAGGTATTGAACTACTTCTTCAGGGTGAGTCAGTTAATGCATTTCCCTGCCAGTCACAGGCAGGACAAGTGTGACGTCTCCGGGTGCGTCCGTAGTGCGCATGCGTACTGCGGAGAAGGAAGCCGAAATCTGATGCAACTGGCAGTCACGGTTTGAAACATGACAGAGGTGATCACTGACGGTACCGCACAGCTGGGGCTGGGTAAGGAACACGTTATAATAATCCTCCTAATGTTCCTTGGGTATTTAGTGATGTACATGTCACGCAGCTACCTAGTCTGTCCCGTAACATCTGCAATCACTTTCTACCATTCATAGATACAGCTTGTAGCAACATTGATATTTAACCATGTGCCTGCTAGAGAAGTCTGCATGGCAAGGCTACATCTGTATTTAACCTTTTACCTGCCATATAGGTCTGCAGTGCATTGGTATATTAAAAGTTAACCTATTTATTGCCAGAGATGTAAGCAATGTTTTGCTTCATTAAAGGGATATGAAACCCACATTTTTTTTCTTTCATGATTCAGATAAAGCAGCAATTTTAATCAACTTTCTAATTTACTCCTATTATCAATTTTCTTCATTCTCTTGGCATCTTTACTTGAAAAGCAGGAATGTAAGCTTAGGAGTCGGCCAATTTTTGGTTCAGCACCTGGGTAGCACTTGCTGATTGGTAACTAAATGTTGCCACTAATAAGCAAGCGCTACTCATGTTCTGAACCAAAAAATGGGCAAGCTGCTAAGCTTACATTCCTGCTTTTTCAAATAAAAATATCAAGAGAACGAGAGTTGCTTAAAATTTCATGTTCTATCTGAATCATGTAAGAGAAAAAAAATGGGTTTCATATCCCTTTAATATTTAACCCTAGTTTATTATTTTTTTTAAATATTCTGTCCATCTAGAACAATTGTATTTAATCAAATAGATTTAGTTTGATTTACATCAAACGATTGTGCTTCAGTGTATTATTTTTTTGCAAATGGTGGTTTACTATGATAATGGTTAGATAATTGGAGGAGTGATATTTGCTGGGCTATACACAATGAACTTTGTTTATTTTTATTCAGGGAACATAGCAGGGTTACCCAGCCCTACGGCAGTAGCACAGAGCTTTTCTTTCTGCAGAGCCATGTGCTTAGCCAGCTGTGTGACATTGGATAAGCCTGTCTTGCTGTATGGACCTGGCTCATTTTATATACTGTCCCTACATCATATGGAGTCTGTACTTATTTATAAACCTAGAAGGTTCTGTATTGCAATTTAGGTCCTCATTTCTCTAGTCACATCATGCAAATTTGATCTTAATTATTGGGGACATTATGCAATCCCAGTGCTTTTTAAATTCACCTGGCACTGGATATTTTGCAGTTTATGATTTACATACTGCAACATTGCAGTTGCTACTTCAGTACAATACCATTTTGTGTCAAGTTTGGCATTTCATTCACAATTTATACACAGATTTATTAGAGAAGTGTGCTTAGCCTAGGCAGCTTATACTCAGAACATGTTCCTTCTAATCGGTTCTGTGTACAGTCATCAGGCACGCAGTATTATAACTGGGTAAACACTTTGTTCATGCCCAGTTGCCCTCTAAATCTAGTTAGCAGAAAGTAAGTGCATTGTTATTTTTTATTTTCGGTTTCAGTTCTATGTTTCCATTTTTGTCTATGTGATGTAGCGAGGAGTGGTTTATTTTTAATATCCCGTTTATTGATGTGTACAGAGAAAAAAAAGACAGTTACTAAAAGCTTTATTTAACAGCTAATACCAAAAATTAACCTTATGTTAAAGGGACGTTAGACAAAACATCTAATCCCCTATTAGTTATTTAAGGAAAATAAAACAATGATGTATTATACAAAGGCAATTATAAGTACAATGTCATTTCTATTTTACTTATATTTAATGCATTCAGTTTTTTTTTTTTTTACAAACTGTATTGTTAATTAGAGGTTTAGACATAATGGTATAAAATAAAGTGCTTCTATCCGTATTGTTGCCAGTGTGATGTGTACAACTACAGTAGCATATTTACTACTCACTATGCTAGTGTTTTTATTCTCGCTACCTGCATCTCTTTTACATTACACAAGGCAGTTGACAAAGCTTTGCATCTTTACACTGGGTGCCGCCATCTTGTAGCTCACGCATTGTTGCGCCATGTGACAGAAGCTGTGAGCTTTCACAGATCAGTGATGTCACTGACTTTTTGACGGCGTAACTTGCACTTTGGATTATGTTGCACAATAGAAACAGAAGCGTTACTTATTTCTACTTTTTCTCAACCTGGTTTAAACGTTACAAAATACATAAAAAAGCCCTCAGGAATATTATAGCAAAATGCCGTTGCTGCAATAATGTTCAGCTCCTGCTCTGTATTGTGCACTCTAAGCTGAAGTCAAGAAGAAAACCATATGGCAGATCTGTGAGTGCGCACTGCTTCTGTCATTGTGTGCAAGAATACAGAAACTCCAAGATGGCGGCGCCCAGTGTGAAGATGCTTCACTTTTAAAATGAGAGAACGGCTTTGAAGAGAGCTGCAACCACAAGAGGAAATACAATTGCATGGTGAGTAAAGTAGTTGTGCTCAGCAGTTTAATTACAAATGTAATTGCACATAAAATGTTTAATTAAAGGGATATGTAACCCAAACACATTCTTTCATGAATCAGTGCATGCTATTTGAAACCACTTTCTAATTTACTTATATTGTCAAATTGTCTTTGTTCTTTTGGTATCCTTTGATGAAAAGCAGGGTCGTAAGCTCAGTTTGCGCAGTCTAGAGCACTATATGGCAGCAGTTTTGCAAGACTGTTATCCATTGGCAAGAGCACTAAATGGCAGCACTATTTCGTACCATGTAGTGCACCAGACACTTATATAGGTTTCTCTTCAAAAAAGAAAATTTGATAATAGAAGTAAATTGGAAACTTTTTTAAAACTGTATTCTCTGTCTGAATCAGAACATGTTTGGGTTTCGAATTCCTTTAAGGGAAAAACAACAACACTGAAATATGTATTCATGGCTTATTTTGCATGTTTGAGCTGTAAAATACCTCTGAAATTTGAACTTATTTTGCTCACTTATCAAATCACAGATTTGTTTACATTCATGACTAAATGACCACAGCAAAGGAGAGCAGGAGCATGAATTTCACTAGAGTTTTCTAGGGGTGCATCCCTGAACTGCAGCTGATTGTAAAATGGTGGGGTTTGTGCTAATATGTCAGTATTTAAATAATTCACAAGCATTTATTTTGTATTCAGATTTTTGCACTGTAGCGCTTAATTGCTGATAGGTGGTTTTTAAGTTTGCCGGGGGTTCAATTCAGGAGGGTCATCTAGATTTGCTTTTGAGTAGGAATAGTTCTATTTTACAAACATTTCTGCAATAATACAAATGCATAGCTGCAGAGAATCACTGCATTACTGAGTTAGCCCTTTCTCAAATAGAGCATTAAAGGGACATTAAACACTAAATAAATGCTAGATAGAATGATACAGTCAAAGAAAAACTTGATCAGAGAATGTAGATGAATTTTTTTAAATTTTCTTTAGTTGTTTAACCCCTTAGTGACCGAGGACGTGCAGGGTACGTCTGAAAAAAAAGGCAGTTAACGCCTGACGACGTACCCTGCACGTCCTCGGCTAAAGTGGATCGCTTCCAGGCACTATTACAGTACTGCAGGGATGCCTCGATGTCTGGGCATCCCTGCAGTGCTGTTACGGAGTGCCGGGACCGGAGCGATCACTCCCCCTTGAGTGATCACTTCCGGTTTTGCTCCACGTGGAGCCCGGCAGTGCAGCAGAGCATCGGAAGCGATCGGACACGCTTCCGATGCTCTGCTAGTGTGCTAAGTGCCTCGGTGGGTCGAGGCACTTAGTTAGTATATAAATAAAATAAAAAATGTAAAAAAAAAAATAATATATAAAATTAAAAAGCCCCACATATAGCGCCCCCCCCCCCCTCCCCCATGAGGCTTCCAAAATGGCGATGCCCGGTGCATCATGGGGCATCTGGGGGTGTCCCTAGCCTGTCTCACCATAGGGGCAAGCTAGGGTCACCCAATCTGAGCCTTCTTAGAAAAAAAAAATAATAATAATAAAATACCCCATTTGTCTGATCATGTCAATATTTGTAAATATTGACTCTGATCAGTGTGGATCTCCCTCCCTCTCCTCACTTGCCATTTTGTTGGAGAAAGAGAGAGACCTGTATTTTAGCAGAGAGAGATTTATTTCTTTTATTTGTTAAAAAATTTAAAATCCAAAGGCTCTTTTCAGAGCCATTAACCCCTAGCTTGCCAGTGATCACTATAAATCACTGGCAGTAGCACAGCTGCACTTTTTTTTGCTGTCTGTGCATTTTTTTAGGGGTTAATTTTTGTTGTTGTATTTTTTTTAAAAACTCAAAGGCTCCTTTCAGAGCCATTTAGCTAATTTAATTTAATTTAAAGACTATTTAACCCCTAGCTTGCCAGTGATCGCTATACATCACTGGCATTAGCATAGCTGTACTTTTTTGCTGTCTGTGCATTTTTTAGGGGTTAATTTTTGTTGTTGTAATTTTTTAAAAACCTAAACGCTCCTTTCAGAGCCATTTAGCTAATTTAATTTAATTTAAATAGTATTTAACCCCTAGCTTGCCAGTGATCGCTATACATCACTGGCATTAGCATAGCTGTACTTTTTTGCTGTCTGTGAATTTTTTTAGGGGTTAATTTGTGTTGTTGTAATTTTTTAAAAAACCAAAGGCTCCTTTCAGAGCCATTTAGCTAATTTAATTTAATTTAAAGAGTATTTAACCCCTAGCTTGCCAGTGATCGCTATAAATCACTGGCATTAGCATAGCTCTACATTTTTGCTGTCTGTGCATTTTTTTAGGGGTTAATTTTTGTTGTAATTTTTTAAAAACCTAAACGCTCCTTTCAGAGCCATTTAGCTAATTTAATTTGATTTAAAGAGTATTTAACCCCTAGCTTGCCAGTGATCGCTATAAATCACTGGCATTAGCATAGCTGTACTTTTTTTTAAAAAAACCCAAAGGCCATTTAGTTAATTTAATTTAAAGAGTATTTAACCCCTAGCTTGCCAGTGATCACTATAAATCACTGGCATTAGCATAGCTGTACTTTTTTTAAAAAAAACCCAAAGGCCATTTAGTTAATTTAATTTAAAGAGTATTTAACCCCTAGCTTGCCAGTGATCGCTATAAATCACTGGCATTAGCATAGCTGTACTTTTTTTAAAAAAAACCCAAAGGCCATTTAGTTAATTAATTAATTTTGGTTTTCTGTGACAGATACAAAAATGTCACAGAAAAGATATAGTGTTGAGGAGGCGTATGCCATCCTTGCGTCAGAGTCAGATGCCTCTATGTCTGACTCAGACCCCAATTTTGACCCTGCCATATGCTCAGATACATCATTAGATGCAGTCTCAACTGATAGTGATGTATCTGTGGCTGCTAGCCCCCCTGCCAGCCCCCCTGCTAGCCCCCCTGCCAGCCCCCCTGCTAGAAGGAGGCGTGTTGCTGCCATTGCCGCTGAAGAGTGGGTAACGCCTCATCTCCAGAGGCCAGATATCCCACCCTTCACAGCAAATGCTGGCATAAATATAGATGTGGCAGGTTTTAGCCCCCAACAGTTTCTGGAGGTGTTTCTGGGTGATGATGTATTGGGGAACATTGTCGCCCAAACTAATTTATATGCCCATCAGTACCGTGCTGCAAAGCCTGAAACATATTTGGCAAAGCAGCAATGGGCCCCCATCAATGTGCCAGAATTTAAAAAATTCTGGGCATTGACTATGCTGATGGGCATCATAAAGAAACCCTCCGTTCGCTCCTACTGGAGCAGTAGCCCCATCTGCTCTACCCCCATTTTCTCCCAGAGTATGTCGAGGCAGAGATATGAAATGATTCTTCATTTCATGCACTTCAGCGACAACAGCCTGTGCCCCCCTAGGGAGCATCCCCAATTTGACAGGCTGTATAAAATCCGCCCCCTGATTACCCACTTTTCTGCCAGGTTTGCAGAGGCTTATACACCTGGAAGGAATATATGCGTTGATGAATCCCTGATGAAGTATAAGGGAAGGCTGGGATTCAAGCAGTATATTCCTTCCAAGCGCTCCAGGTATGGGGTAAAGGTGTATAAGCTCTGTGAGAGCGAGACTGGGTATACTCAGGCCTTCCGGGTGTATGAGGGAAAGGATAGCCACCTTGACCCTCCAGGTTGCCCAGAACATATGGGAACCACTGGCAAGATTGTCTGGGACCTGATATTACCCCTAATGAACAAAGGGTATCACTTGTACTTAGACAATTTTTATACAAGTGTCCTTTTGTTCAAGCTACTGTATTGCTTTGATACAGTAGCTTGCGGTACTATTAAAAAGAACCGCAAAGGTTTCCCAGGACAACTTGTACGCACCCGGCTACGAAGGGGGGAGACCTCTGCTCTGCGCCAAGAGGAGCTGTTGGCACTGAAGTACAGAGACAAGAAGGATGTATACCTTCTTACCACCATCCACACAGAGAGGACGGTGGCGGTCTCTGTACGTGGCAGAGCTGAGATCATAAGGAAGCCAGTGTGCATCAAATCTTATAACCGGCATATGGGTGGGGTTGATCTGGCAGATCAGCTGCTGCAGCCCTACCTAATTATGCGGAAGACAAGGGCCTGGTACAAAAAGGTTGCAATTTACCTAATGCAGATTGCAACCCACAACGCTTTTTTGTTGTTCAAAAAAGCAAACCCCGGAATGAAACTGACTTTTTTACAATTTCAGCTCCAGATCATTTCGGGGATTTTGTACCATGATGCACCTGCTCCCCGGGCGGTGATGGGAGAGAGCAGAGTTGGGGCTACTCATTTTATTTTTAAAATCCCCCCTACTGCCGCAAAGCAGAGACCACAAAAAAAATGCAGAGTCTGTACCAAGAGGGGGCAGAGAAGGGACACTGTATATCACTGTCCTGATTGCCCTGGACAGCCTGGACTCTGCATTGGGGACTGCTTCAAGCGGTACCATACAATGGTCAATTTTTAAAAAATAAATAAATTTGCTGTTATTTTTTTTTTGTTATGCTTACTGTTAAATTTTTTGTTATTTTTTTACTTTTAATGTGCCAGATTTTTACATTTCACTAATATATTTTTTTTTCTAAAATGGGGCTGTTCTTTTTTTTTTTTTTTACAAAAACCCCTGTCAAACCTATGCATGGGGACATAGGTGTACTCAGGGTGCCTAGCAGAAAACAACCTGTAGTATTTTTTTTGCACTAACTTACAACAGTCTCTCCTAAATCATAGTCAAAAAGCAATGTGTGTGTAAAAATGAAAATTGAAAAAATGCCACCATACACTTTCTCCAATTTTTTTTAGCTAAAACAGTTACTTCAAATGCATCAAAGCACACCATATACAATACCTTGGGGTGTCAACATTTCAAAAATATGCACATTCATGGCAATAAATAAAAGTGGGGTTTACAATAGGCCCCAAACTAAAGATAGGCCTATCAGAAGAAATACTCTCACTTAATAACTAAAATCACAAGTCATAAAATTGTAACATAACCTTCCCAAAATCCTGGCAAACCTATGCATGGGGGGCATAGGTGTACTCAGGGTGCCTAGCAGAAAACAACCTGAAGTATTTTTTTGCACTAACTTACAACAGTCTCTCCTAAATCATAGTCAAAAAGCAATGTGTGTGTAAAAATGAAAATTGAAAAAATGCCACCATACACTTTCTCCAATTTTTTTAGCTAAAACAGTTACTTCAAATGCATCAAAGCACACCATATACAATACCTTGGGGTGTCAACATTTCAAAAATATGCACATTCATGGAAACAAATAAATTGGGGTATGTTAAAATACCCCCAAAAAGACAATAGGCAAAGAAAATATGTTAAATGTGAAAAAAAAATCACAAACGCATGTTGGACATTTGGCATTACACCCCCCGAACAAGCCAAGAAACTTATGCATAGGTGGTATCACTGTACTCAGGAGATGTTGGTGAACACATATTGGGGTCTTCTTTGGCAGTAACACATAACAGGAGCTGAGAATTCATGTCTAAAGTACAATGTGTGTGAAAAATAACACACAAAAAATGACTGCCTAATAGTTTGACAAAGAATTAGTGCATGGAAAGTGTTAAAATACCAGCATTTGAAATACCCTAGGGTGTCTACTTTTCAAAAATATATGGTTTGATGGGGGTAAATTACATTGGCCGGCTTCAGAAATGTCCTACATAGGACATGGGTGCATGGGATGTGAAAATTCCAAGTTGAAAAACTGGAATGCGCCCCCTAAAAATAAGGCCTTTTAGCCCCCAGAGAACCCAACACACCTATACATGGGTGGTATCACTGTACTCAGGAGATGTTGTTGAATACATATTGAGGTTTTTTTTTTTGGCAGTAACACATAACAGGGACTGAGAATATATGCCTAAAGTACAATGTGTGTGAAAAATAATGCAAAAAAATGACTACCTAAAAGTTTGACAAAGACTAGTGGTTGAATTAGTGCATGGAAAGTGTTAAAATACCAGCATTTGAAATACCCTAGGGTGTCTACTTTTCAAAAATATATGGTTTGATGGGGGTAATTTACATTGGCCGGCTTCAGAAATGTCCCAAATAGGACATGGGTGCATGATGACAGATGTGAAAATTCCAAGTTGAAAAACTGGAATGCGCCCCCTAAAATTAAGGCCTTTTAGCCCCCAGAGAACCCGACACACCTATACATGGGGGGTATCACTGTACTCAGGAGATGTTGTTGAATACATATTGAGGTTTTTTTTGGCAGTAACACATAACAGGGACTGAGAATATATGCCTAAAGTACAATGTGTGTGAAAAATAATGCAAAAAAATGACTACCTAAAAGTTTGACAAAGACTAGTGGTTGAATTAGTGCATGGAAAGTGTTAAAATACCAGCATTTGAAATACCCTAGGGTGTCTACTTTTCAAAAATATATGGTTTGATGGGGGTAATTTACATTGGCCGGCTTCAGAAATGTCCCAAATAGGACATGGGTGCATGATGACAGATGTGAAAATTCCAAGTTGAAAAACTGGAATGCGCCCCCTAAAATTAAGGCCTTTTAGCCCCCAGAGAACCCGACACACCTATACATGGGGGGTATCACTGTACTCAGGAGATGTTGTTGAATACATATTGAGGTTTTTTTTGGCAGTAACACATAACAGGGACTGAGAATATATGCCTAAAGTACAATGTGTGTGAAAAATAATGCAAAAAAATGACTACCTAAAAGTTTGACAAAGACTAGTGGTTGAATTAGTGCATGGAAAGTGTTAAAATACCAGCATTTGAAATACCCTAGGGTGTCTACTTTTCAAAAATATATGGTTTGATGGGGGTAATTTACATTGGCCGGCTTCAGAAATGTCCCAAATAGGACATGGGTGCATGATGACAGATGTGAAAATTCCAAGTTGAAAAACTGGAATGCCCCCCCTAAAATTAAGGCCTTTTAGCCCCCAGAGAACCCGACACACCTATACATGGGGGGTATCACTGTACTCAGGAGATGTTGTTGAATACATATTGAGGTTTTTTTTTGGCAGTAACACATAACAGGGACTGAGAATATATGCCTAAAGTACAATGTGTGTGAAAAATAATGCAAAAAAATGACTACCTAAAAGTTTGACAAAGACTAGTGGTTGAATTAGTGCATGGAAAGTGTTAAAATACCAGCATTTGAAATACCCTAGGGTGTCTACTTTTCAAAAATATATGGTTTGATGGGGGTAATTTACATTGGCCGGCTTCAGAAATGTCCCAAATAGGACATGGGTGCATGATGACAGATATGAAAATTCCAAGTTGAAAAACTGGAATGCGCCCCCTAAAATTAAGGCCTTTTAGCCCCCAGAGAACCCGACACACCTATACATGGGGGGTATCACTGTACTCAGAAGTTGTTGTTGAACACATATTGAGGTGTTTTTGGTCAGTAACATATAACAGGAACTGAGAATCCATGCCTAAAGTACAATGCGTGTGAAAAATAACACACCAAAATGACTACCCAAAAGTTTGACAAAGACTGGTGGTTGAATTAGTGCATGCAAAGTGTTAAAATACCAGCATTTGAAATACCCTAGGGTGTCTACTTTTTAAAAATATATGGTTTGATGGGGGTAATTTGCATTGTCCGGCTTCAGAAATGTCCCAAATAGGACATGGGTGCATGACGACAGATGTGAAAATTCCAAATTAAAAAACTGGAATGCGCCCCCTAAAAATAAGGCCTTTTAGCCCCCAGAGAACCCAACAGACCTATACATGGGTGGTATCACTGTACTCAGGAGATGCTGCTGAAGACATATTGGGGTGTTATTTGGCAGTAACCCTTAACGTTCTCAGTAAATGTATTCTTGAATTGCTATTTTGTCAAAAAATCACCATTTTTTTTTTTTTTTTTCAAACTTTGGCATAGATTGGTGGTAAAATAGTTGCATGGAAAGAGTCAAAATACTCCATGTTTAATACCTTAGGTTGTGTTCTTTTAAAAAATATATATATGTGAAGGGTTAATCAGGGATTCCTGACAGATATCAGTGTTCCAATGTAACTATCGCTAATTTTTTTAAAAATTTTTTGGAAATAGCAAAGTGCTACTTGTACTTATTGCCCTATAACTTGCAAAAAAAGCAAAGAACATGTAAACATTGAGTATTTCTAAACTCAGGACAAAATTTAGAAACTATTTAGCATGGGAGTTTTTTGGTAGTTGTTGAAGTGTAGGAGATTTTGAGGGTCAAAGTTAAAAAAGTGTGTTTTTTTCAATTTTTTCCTCATATTTTATAAATTTTTTTATAGTAAATTATAAGATATGATGAAAATAATGGTATCTTTAGAAAGTCCATTTAATGGCGAGAAAAACGGTATATAATATGTGTGGGTACAGTAAATGAGTAAGAGGAAAATTACAGCTAAACACAAACACTGCAGAAATGTAAAAATAGCCTTGGTCCCAAACGGACAGAAAATGGAAAAGTGCTGCGGTCATTAAGGGGTTAAATATTGACAATGGGAGCTGCCATGTTGTAACTTAGGTTACCTTATCTGCTGTGGCCAATTAGGGACAGTTATAAATAGGTCACTAGAGTGTGCAGCCAATGGCTGTGTGGAATATAACCGTGTTCTGCACTTCAATTTCTAACAGGAACTAAAAAGCTCACAACTTTAGAATGAAATTACAGGAGAAGGGAAGAAAATAAATAATTAAAGTGTGTGTATGTATATGTGCGTGTATGTATGTATGTATGTATGTATATATATATATATATATATATATATATATATATATATATATATATATATATATATATATATATATATATATATATATATATATATACCATCTCAAAGTGTTTAATGTCCCTTTTTAAAGGGTAATCGAAAACAATTCTTACATTTACATCTTTACCCAACAAACAACTGCAGTGGGTTTAATTTGTGACATTGATTCATTTTAGAAATTATATGTATTTTTTTTTACCTTCCAGAAGAAATGTATATTTCTGAAAAAGAAGGTGACGATGCCACTGGGGATGGAACCAAAGAGAAACCATTTAAAACCGTCCTGAAGGTACTTTGCTAACTAAAGCCCACTGTCTCTACTTTATATTCTAGTGTAGTTATACTGCTATATTTTATTTACAACCCTTATATAACTTGCTCCAAGTGTGCAATTACAAATTGTCAGATGTCAGGGCAAAATTAACCCCTGTTTAACGAATTTTGTGGGAAACAAAAAAGGGCGACTCCTAGTGTAATACAATTTACACGAAAATTGATCACACGTGGTATTAGAATCGTACTCACAATGGTAGCAGCACCTACTAGGATCTCTGTGTCCCAGCTCACTTTCCTTGGTTCCTGCGCACCTCCGTTCAAGGCGTATCCCCAAGGCAAAACTCAGGCTCTCAGTCAAGTTGAAGTGTAAAAATAAGTTTTAATAAAACACAATATATAAAAACATGGGGTACAGCAGTAACCTCTATGTAATAAAATGTTGCAACGCGTTTCTCAGCTTCCTCGCTGTTTCATCAGGCTTAAGTAGTGACAAGGTATTGTCACTAGTATCAAAATTAACCCCTCACTATTCTTATGAAGGACATAAAGAAGCAATTCTTAAATCCTCCAATGTGCTAGAACATTTTATGATCCCACTATTGTTTGAATAAACCTATGTATTTAACCAGTCACTACAGGAATCTAGCTTTTGATTAGTGGATATTCACATATGCCGCTCATCATTCGCTCGCCATATAGGTCCTAGTAGTTGATTACTGCTCTGGAGCTGACTTTAACTATGTATTTCATCTCCTTTGCAGGGGTTAAGCACAGTTATATGCAAGCAATGGTGCAAAAATAAAATGCTCTAACCCATTAGAACATTTTCATTTTACACTTTTATGTCCCTTTAAAGTCTGGTAATAAGAGTCAAGTAGACACCTTAATATCAGCTACATAGATACTGTATTATTATTATTTATCTGTAGAGCGCCAACAGATTCCGCAGCCCTAATGTATATAAGGTACATCACTGCCTGTTCAAGGCTCAAAGACCATAGAACCTGCTACTGAAGTCTTTTAACTTGTGGAATCTAATTAAAGTGATAGTAAATCCTAGTGTTTGTGAAACGCTATTATTTACCAGTGGAACAAATAAAGATAAAATAAAGGTAAAATAAAAAGGTAAAATACTTCTTGCTAAAAGCTCCTTTATTTGTCTGCAGGGTATGCCGCGATGAGCACCTCAGGCCTCCTGCAGCAGAATGCTGTTTTTTCAATGAGGTGATGTTTCCACCTCTTAACCAATAGCCGTGTGTCCCAGCTGGCATTATGTTCTAGCTATCCGGCATGGTGCCAGCTGGCCTGCACGGTTATTGCCTAAGAGGTGGAAACATCACCTCACGGCAAAATAGCGTTCTGCCGTGGGCTGCCTGAGGAGCTCAGTGCGGTGAATGCTTCAGACAAATAAAGGAACTTTCAGCATGAAGTATTTTATACTTTATGACTGTAAGTCACCTTTATTTGTTTCACTGTTAAATCCTAGTATTTCACAAATGCTAGGATTTACCATCATTAATAAATAAGGCTCATTGCCATTTATGTTTTTGATTTAACATAATTTTGTAAAAGTTAAATATACATTTTGTGATTCTTTCTGTGTACTAATTCAAGTTAAAGGGACGTTGAAGCAGGTTATTTTTTTTTTGGGAAGAGTGCATTTCAAATTGTATTACATTTTTTTTAAATAAACTGACAATTTCTTAAAGGGACACTGAACCCAAAAAATGTATTTTGTTATTCAGATAGAGCATGCAATTTTAAGCAACTTTCTAATTTACTCCTATTATCAATGTTTCTTCGTTCTCTTGCTATCTTTATTTAAAAAAGAAGGCATCAAAGCTTTTTACTTGGTTCAGAACTCTGGACAGCCATTTTTGATTGGTGGATGAATTTATCCACCAATCAGCAAGGACAACCTAGGTTGTTCACCAAAAATTGGCCGGCATCTAAACTTGCATTCTTGCATTTCAAATAAAGATACCAAGAGAATAAAGAACATTTGATAATAGGAGTAAATTAGAAAGTTGCTTAAAATGTCATGCTCTATCTGAATCACAAAAGAAAAAATTTGGGTTCAGTGTCACTTTAAACATTTTTTGAGGAATGAGGCAGCTGTCCTCAGCATAGTATGAAGTACAAACGCAATACTACAGTACAGGAGTATTAGTTTATTTTTAAAGGGACATAAAACCCGCAAATGTGTTTTTTTTTGTTTTTTTTTTTGTTTTTTTTTATGATTCAGATAGAGAATACAATTCTAAACAACTTGAAGCAGCAATGCACTACTGGAAGCTAGCTGAACACATCAGGCGAGCCATGAACATGAGGCATAAATGTGCAGCCACCAATTTGGCAGCTCCTGAGCCTACCTAGGTATCCTGTTCAGCAAAGGATACCAAGAGAACAAAACAAATTAGACAATAGAAGTAAATTGGAATGTTGATTAAAACCCACATGCTCTATCTGAATCACGCAAGATAAAAGTGGGCTTCATGTCCCTTTAAATTTACAGCTCTCACTTAACACTCTTCACCCAAAAATATTTATAAATGCTACTCTTTCAGGAAAATGTTGGGTACAATGTCCCTTTAATGATGATTTTCCATACCTGCTTCCCTGGTACTGTAACTAAATGTTGTTTTTACCATGCTTGACAGCTCATCAGTCCTTTTATTCCCTTTCAGGCCATGCTGACTTTTGGAAAAGAGCCATTTCCCACATTCTATGTGGACTCTCAGAAAGAAAACGAGGTTGTATGATTGTTCTTGTAACCGTATTTATATTTCTTTCCTGCTTTTAAATAAGTCATCATTAATTGTAAAATCACTATTTTTGAAGACTGTGTAATATGGAATCTGCACTTTGTATACCTAGTTGTAGCAAAAACATGTTCAGCCCATATGGTTTAGTCTTCATTGAAAGTAAATGACGTTGATTCACATATGTAATACAAACTACTGGATCCTATTGTAAGTTATCAAAAGTGACAGATCTAAATCTTTCCCCAGTGTTAAATTTGGAGGAAAAAATTGGCAAAATAAATTATAAATGTATATTATAGGTTGTTTTTTTATTTAAACTTAAATTAAATGTATGGAGAATAATATTTGGAGATATGTCCCTTTAAATTCACTCCAGCCCTTTGTGTTAGATGTTCTAAACCGTTGTGGTACCTTGGGGTAACTGGAGTATTGAAAGGGGTACTCCAGCATTTGTTTTTTTTATTATTTCTGGCCTTGTTGAAGGTAATCTAAGTATTCAATGTATTACAGAAAATCAGTGTTTGTCAGTTCTATCCCCAAGCACTCCTTACAGACCAGACTGTATTTCCCTGCCTGTGCTGGTCAGTTCCTCACTCACTGTGACTGACACACTCAGCTAAGGTCATTAGACATTTGATGACTGGAGTTGATAAATACTGATAGTTTGTCACAGGGAAGTGCTAGGTAAAGTGTATAGTACTGTGAAAAAGTGTCACAAAGACATGTGCCCGATATTGTACCGCAGTGAAATATCACAAGTTAGATGCAGAAATGGGGTAACATGAGTATTATTTCTCTCATTATATATTTGTTGTAATGTAAAGTTTTAGTGTTAAAGAACTATATGTGTTCTGTGTGTGCTTTCGTTATTTGTTGCTCTAATATTTCCAAAGATTTGTTGCATTTGTATTCAGTAAAACTGGATTTTAAAATAACTTCCAGAAAACTACATCTGATACAAATTTGTCACATATTTGGGATATGCATGCTAGCTTCTTACGTTTAAGTCTGAGAAACACTAGTCTAAAGCACTGGTTTTCACACCTGTCCTCAGGCCAAGTTATCAGAATTACCTTGGATGAGAGCAGGTACCATGTTTACTTATCTATTTCACTTGTGCTCCAGGTCAGATATGTTCAAAATGTGGCCTGTTAGGGAGGTCTGAGGACAGGTTTGAAAACTAGTGCTCTAAAGCTATGGTTCTTAGGCCAAAGCTTTGGACCGGAGGATAATCTAACCTAAGTATAGGTGGTACAAACTCAGTGCACCACTAATAAACCACCTGAGTTCAAATGCTTGTAGCCATCTGATGTAACCTGAGGTCAGGGGACAGTCCATACATTGTGTATTCCTATATTCCTAATGGTTAGGCACCAGGAAATATGTCACATGGTGTATGTTCTTGCTTGGCCTGAACTTAGTGTATCTTTTTTGTTTCTTAGAGGTGGGATGTGATTTCCAAGTCTCAGCTGAAGAACGTCAGAAAGATATGGAACCGGGAACAAATGAAGAACGAGGCGAAAGAAAAGAGAGAGGTTAGAGATTCCTTGTCTTTGTCATATGTGTGTGTTAAGTTTATGCTTATTGCTAATAATTATTATATTTGTGTGTTTCAAATTATCAGGCTGAAGATAACGTGAGGCGTGAAAAAAATTTAGACGATGCCAAGAAAGTAATTATTACAAATGACCCAAGTCTTCCTGCACCAGTGGAGGTAAGTTACTACTGCACATAGAATAAAAGATGGGTGCTTAAAGGGACACAACCCAAATTTTTTCTTTTGTGATTCAGATAGAGCATGCAATTTTAAACAACTTTCTAATTTACTCCTATTATCAATTTTTCTTTGTTCTCTTGCTTTCTTTATTTGAAAAAGGCATTTAAGCTATTTTTTTGGTTCAGAACCATGGAAAGCACTTGTTTATTGGTAGGTGAATTTACCCACCAATCAGCAAGAACAACCCAGTGTGTTCACCAAAAATGGGCCGGCATCTAAACTTACATTCTTGCATTTCAAATAAAGATACCAAGAGAATGAAAATAATTTGATAATAGGAGTAAATTAGAAAGTTGCTTAAAATTGCATGCTCTATCCGAATCACTAAAGAAAAAAATTGTGTTCAGTGTCCCTTTAATGGTGTTGCAGTTACGTATTCATAATAAGGTGCACTTGTAAAGATCGTTGTACTAAGTATTAGTAACAATACAGCCAATCGCATGCTTTGTAGCCATATGTAACAAGCTCATCTGTTTCCAAGTTATATCCAAAATGTGTACAAACAATATATAGAAAAGTAAGGTTTAACGGCTTACCGATTGTACTCTCCGCACATCCAAAGAAACTCACTGACTCCAATATGGAAATTTATTTTAAGCCCGGTCCTACCAGCCAAATCTGTGAGTAACTGTCTGTTACAATGTGCGCACACTAATGCGTGTCAATACCTCAGCGCGCATCGTCCTCTAATGCCGGTCTCCATTCAACCAGCTACGACTTCACTTGCGCTTTCTGGGCTCTCCCTCACGCCCTCTTTACCATAATCACAGCTTGCCAAAGACAGCGTATAAAGCGATCATAGAAGGTGCAGACGTCAGGATATCCTATAAATAAGAAAGTCTTTATTAGTACAAAATGTTAAAAATCCACTGCAGCACTTCACAGGGCACAGCACACATAGTACGTAGAGTACCTATCGTCCACAGCTGACGCGTTTCATGCCCACAAGGCGTTTCATCAGAGTTGACTGTCACAACTTGAACTAAACTATTTAACAATGAGGAGTCGGTTACATAGACCAATTAAATTGCATTGACAATTTCTTTCTTCCTCACTCTGTTAATCAACTGTGCAATTAAATTCTTAGTTGCACATAGTTAATACATAATTAAACAACAAACAAAAACAATTCATAATATAAAAGAAAAAAGCATAGGTACTAGCTAACTGCTTAGGAATTAATAACAACTAAGTTTATTATTTTGTCTGTCGGTTTTACTTTAACCTGACAATAGCTAGTAACTTAGTGTTGTATAGTGGAAATGATTCTGGGAGACTGGGACTATGTAACCTAATTAATTAAAATGTTTCTGTGAACATCTGTAGTTTGCAATATACTCCAATTTTGTATACAAATTTAAATAAAGGAGTGTTGCAAATATTCTATATTTCATATACTGTATTACTATCGCTCCTTAAAATGTTAATCCTAAATCAATGCATTTGTTTTATTCTACAGTATGTTTGCTGGAGTTAATGTCTAATGTTGGCAAAAAGACATTAGATCCAGAATAAGATAAAATGACAATAATAAAATTAGAAGTTAAGAATTGAAAAATGAAAAAATTCAGGATAGAAAAAATGAGAGAGGACAGAGAGTTACAGTCAGACTCTCACCTTAAATGATATTATAGTTACATTTATATTAATCATTTTTTGTGTTGATTAGTCCACTTCAGGTTTGATCAATACATAGCTTTAGATCACTTATTTTATTAATGCCATGCGTGTGTCCTGTATCTAGAGTGTAAGATCCAATAGATCTCACGCTTGCTCAGGGCAGCAAACCTGTCTCCTCCTCTCAGACCTAGGGCTCCAAGCTTATTTTTGTGTTTTGCTACAGGTGTTTTTGGTATTTCAGCTTCCAAGGACAGAAAGTTCTCCCGAATTCTATCTTTCAAAAGCTTTGAAGTTAACCCTATATATTGCATTTTGCAAATATTACAGGTTATTAAATATGACTAATGTTGAGTTGCAATTAATGCGGCTCTGTATCCTATACTCTTTCTTTGTATGAGTCGATACAAAGGAATCACCCGCATTGACATATTTGCAACTTTTACAAGGATTGCCACCACATGTGCTTTAGTGAAATCATTTTCAGCTATAAACTAATTTTAGATACCTAAAATGCTAGCAATGTAAAGCACAGAAAATGGAGTGAGACAAAAGACTTAATGTTAGTAAAGCTCCTGTTTAACTAAGATCAGAAATGATATGAAAATACTGTTTAATGTACTTACTGTCCTAAACAACCGCTCAATAATAGTACAAAATTATTAAGATCGTACCTGCTCTATAAAAGGTTGTGTTTTTACCCCCCACTGTTTAGGTAAAAATTCGTGAATTAGAAGATTATCGAGGTCAGAGAGTAAAAGTATTTGGCTGGGTTCATAGACTACGTAGACAAGGTATGTTCTTGATCCTATACTTTTTGGATTATTTTATAGTTACTTAAAGGGACAGTGAACACCTTGAGATTCTAACATAAAAGGTTTAGTTATGCGCAGTAAAATAACTTTGCAATATACTGTATTTATTTTGCCCCCTTTTCATGTAATTTAGCTTTGAAAATACAGGATTTTCTAATTCTTAGAACTGTAAAGTACACCGCACACTTCTCAAGGCTAACCCTGATACATATATTTCCATAATTGACTTTAAAAGATACCATCTTCAAAACAATGCACTGTGTACTAACAATATGGGGCCGATTTATCAATGTCTGGCAGACATGATCCGCTGTAGCGTATCATGTCCGCCAGACAACGCTGAATGCCGACAGCATACGCTGTCGGCACTTAACATTGCACAAGCAGTTCTGGTGAACTGCTTGTGCAATGCCGCCCCCTTCAGATTCGCGGCCAATCAGCCGCTAGCAGGGGGTGTCAATCAACCCAATCGTATGCGATCGGGTGGATTGATGTCCACAGCCTCAGAGGCTAGCATTGGAAACGGGTATTCAGGGCCATTCAGCCCTTGATGATAATTCATCCCCTATGACTGTGGATAGCCTTGTAAGCTGTGGGCTCCAGCCTCAATTGACTTCTCTAAGTGGAGTTTGACTGTCGAAAAACAGTTACAGTAAACAAGATGTTAATTTGTTTTAGAAATGATTAGACTTGGCTGAAATATTTTTGATGTCCTGTAATTACAAGGTGTTTACTGTCCCTTTTAAAAAGCCATGTTAACAATATGCTTCAAAGTAATGAAGCCTATCTTTAAAAAGCTAACTAGAAATATCAGATGAACAAGATATTTAAACTCAAAATTGACTTGTTCTATTAAATGTAGCCTTTGATTTAAATTAACTCTAAATATGGATAATTGTTAAAATTACATTTCTTTCTATTGACAGGATGAGTCCACGGATCATCAAATTACTATTGGGAATATCACTCCTGCCCAGCAGGAGGAGGCAAAGAGCACTACAACAAAGCTGTTAAATATCACCTCCCTTCCCTCCAACCCCAGTCATTCTCTTTGCCTATGTTAGAGCAAGGAAGTGGTAAAGTTAGGTGTTAGAAAAGATTCTTCAAGCAAGAGTTTATTATTTTTTAAGTAGTGCAAGATTGTGCTACTTTGTCCTAGGTTGTAGCCGTAGTCCATATCAGTCTCTTCAGTAGAGCAGTGGTGGCTTTAGAGCAATGGAAACTTGTGGGATATAATCGTCACTGCGCCTCCCATATACTAATGCTGCCCTATTTCTAAAAGCCTGAGTAAGATTATTCAGTCTTTGCATTGTTTCCACACAACCTAGTGAGCTGCCTTGCTGCCGGGCAGATTTATAAAGGTAAGTGCTGACTTTTTACTTTCTGGGAACGTTATTCAGAATAAAAGATGGCACTTTGAATTAAATTAATCAAATTCTGGGACAAAAGAAAAGTTCTCTTATGACTTGGAGAATATTTTATTAAGGGCAGTAATAGCAGGCACTGGGGACGAGGAGCAGGCTCAGAGGTGGTGTTTTTTACTTTAGTAATGATAATGACTACGGCATTACTAGACGTTTGACAGACGGAAGTTTTTTTCTAGTAACGCCCACAATGGGCGGGGTTAACGGAAGCATCAAATTTTGTTGCGCACTTCTCCCTCATACTTCCTGGGTTCCGTGACAAGGAAAGCTCAGTTTTTGGCAGTAGTACGGACTCCATTGGTGAAATAAAGAGGTTGAGTCCGGATCAGCTAACAGTGTATACACTGTCAGGCAGGTAAGCACCTCAGCAAAGTTAAGCTGAAGTGTAAAGGTGTCCGTAGTATTTAATTTTTCTTTATGTTACTTTTATTTTTTTTGATGAAAAATAAAGCAGTTTATTTTTAAAAATTTAAAGAGACCGTAACTTTTTTTTGGTAAGGTATTTTCTTAATAAAATATTAGTTATCTATTTATTCAGTTTAGTTGGTGAATAAAGATGGACCAAGAGGCCCTGCAAGATGTTACATGTTCTTTATGTTTTGCTGCTAATGTTGAGCCACCAATCCCTTTCTGTTCTTCATGTATATTAAGAGAACCTTACATTATAGGGATAGACTTTTTTTCTGAGCCAACATTGTCTAGGGCGGATGCTGTTCAGGAGTCTTCTGACAATGTTCAAGAAATGCCGCAGCTTTCTCCTCATATGTCCCAAAATTTATCGTCCACTCTTCCAGTGCCCTGAATTTCCTCTCTTACTCCACCTGGAGTTACGTTGCAAGACATCGCTTCCCTCATGTCCTCTGCAGTTTCTGATGCATTGTCTGCTTTTCCCATGCTGCAGGGAAAGCACAAGAGGAAAAGTATACTGACGCAGTTGTTGTTATTTCGAATGCCCCCTCCCAGAAGCCTGAGGAGGAGGATACTTTGGTAGCATTTGAGGGTGAAATCTCAGACTCAGACAGTGTAATTCCTTCTACTGATACTGAAGTTGTATTCTTCATGTTTAAGCTAGAACACCTCCGTCTGTTACTCAAGGAGGTTTTAGCTACAGTACGTAGTCAATCCTAAGAAATCCAGTAAGCTAAACAAATATTTTGATGTACCTTCCATGGTGGAGGTTTTTCCTGTACCAGATCGAGCTACAGAGATTATTGCTAAGGAATGGGAGAGACTGGGTATCCCTTTTTCTCCATCCCCTATAATTAAAAAGATGTTTCCTATAACAGATTGTATTAAGGATTCTTAGCAGACAGTACCCAAGGTGGAAGGGGCAATTTCCACTCTGGCTAAGAGGACCACTATTCCTATAGAGCATAGTTATTCTTTTAAGGATCCTATGGACAAAAAATTAGAGGGTTTACTCAAGAAGATCTATGTACACCAGGGCTTACAATGGCAACCTGCTGTGTGCATTGCTACCGTCACTAGTGCAGCGGCATACTGGTTTGATGCGTTGTCTGATTCTATTAGGACAGACACTCCCCTTGAAGAGATCTAGGATAGGATAAAGACCCTTAAGTTGGCCAATTCCTCTATTATGGATGCTTCCCTACAGGTTATTAAACTAGGAGCAAAGATTTCCGTTTTTTTCGTGCTGGCCCGCAGAGCCTTATGGTTAAAATCTTGGTCTGCGGATGTGTCATTTAAGTCTAAGCTTTTGACTATTCCCTACAAGGGGAAGACCTTGTTTGGGCCGGGATTGGCGGAAATAATTTCTGACATTACGGGAGGAAAGGGTCATTTCCTCCCTCAGGACAAGAGAAATAAGCAGAAGGGACGTCAGAGCAATTTTCGTTCCTTTCGAAACTTCAAAAATAAGCCCTCCTCTCCTTCTTCCAAGCAGGAACAGTCGAAGCCTTCCTGGAGGCCTATCCAGTCTTGGAACAAGGGAAAACAATCCAAGAAGCCTGCTATTGAGTCAAAGACAGCATGAAGGGTTTGCCCCAGATCCAGGACTGGATCTTGTGGGGGCCAGACTTTCCTTCTTTGCTCAGGCTTGGGTTCTGGATGTTCAGGATACCTGGGCGGTGGACATTGTGTCCCAGGGATACAAACTAGAGTTCGAAACCTTTCCTCCCAGGGGCAGGTTTCTTTTCTCAAGATTATCTGTAGACCAGACAAAAAGAGAGGCGTTCTTACACTGTGTTCAAGACCTTTCCGACCTAGGAGTGATAGTTCCTGTCCCAAGACAGGAGCAGAGTCTGGGATTCTACTCCAATCTCTTTGTGGCTCCCAAAAAAAGAGGGAACTTTCAGACCAATTCTAGATCTCAAAAGTCTAAACAAGTTCCTCAGAGTACCGTCCTTCAAGATGGAAACTATTCGTTCCATTCTTCCCTTAGTTCAAAAGGGTCAATTTATGACAACAGTCGATTTAAAGGACGCGTACCTGCATGTTCCCATCCACAAGGACCATCACAAATTTCTGAGGTTTGCTTTTCTAGACAAACACTACCAGTTTGTGGCTCTTCCATTCGGCCTCACCACAGCTCCCAGAATTTTTTCAAAGGTTCTGGGATCACTGTTGGCGGTGCTCCGGTTGCGGGGCATTGCAGTGGCGCCTTATCTGGACGACAGTCTGGTTCAGGCGCCATCCTTTTTAACAGGAGAAATCCCACACGGAAATGTTGTTATCCTGCCTGCGTTCTCACGGATGGAAGGTGAACTTGGAAAAGAGTTCCTTGGGTCCAACCACAAGAGTAGTTTTCCTGGGAACCATAATAGATTCCTTATCAATGAAGATATTTCTGACAGAAGTCAGGAAATTAAAGATTTTCAATTCTTGTCTAGCGCTTCAGTCCTCTCCTCGACCGTCAGTGGCTCAATGTATGGAGGTAATCGGTCTGATGGTTGCAGCTATGGACATCATCCCGTTTGCCCGTTTTCACCTCAGACCTCTGCAGTTATGCATGCTCAGGCAGTGGAACAGAGATTATACAGACCTTTCTCTATTATTACATCTGGAACGGGAGACAAGGGATTCTCTTCTTTGGTGGTTGACTCTGGACCATCTCTCCCAGGGAACTTGCTTCCGCGGACCCACCTGGGTGATTGTGACAACGGACGCCAGCCTTCTGGGATGGGGAGCAGTCTGGGGCTCTCTAAAGACTCAGGGAACATGGACTCGGTTGGAGTCTGTTCTACCTATAAACATTCTGAAGCTGAGAGCAATCTTCAATGCTCTTCTGGCCTGGTCTCGGCTTGGTTCATCAAGTTCCAGTCGGACAACATAACTTCTGTGGCTTACATCAACCATCAGGGAGGAACTCAGAGTTCCTTGGCCATGACAGAGGTAGACAAGATAATTCAGTGGGCAGAGACCCACAATTGCTGTCTGTCAGCGATCCACATCCCAGGAGTGGACAACTGGGAGACAGACTTCCTGAGCAGACAGACCTTTCACCCGGGGGGAGTGGGGAACTCCATCCGGAAGTAATTTCCAGCCTGATTCTCAAATGGGGTCAGCCAGAATTGGATCTCATGGCATCTCGGCAGAATGCCAAGCTTCCGAGGTACGGGTCGAGGTCAAGGGACCCTCAGGCTGTACTGATAGACGCTCTGGCGGTACCTTGGAATTTCAGTGTTGCATACCTATTTCCCCCGTTCGCTCTTCTTCCTCGGGTCATTGCTTGAATCAAACAGGAGAGGGTGTCAGTGATCCTCATTGCCCCGTCGTGGCCTCACAGGATTTTGTATGCAGACCTGGTGGATATGTCATCTCTTCCTTCTTGGAGACTTCAATTGAGAAAGGACCTTCTACTTCAAGGGTCCTTTCTTCATCCAAATCTAATTTCTCTGAAGCTGACTGCTTGGAGATTGAATGCTTAATTCTATCTAAGCGTGGATTTTCAGAGTCGGTCATTGAGACCATGATTCAGGCTCGTAAACCTGTGACTAGGAAAATTAACCATAAGATATGGCGTAAATATCTGTATTGGTGTGAATCCAAGGGCTACTCTTGGAGTAGAGTTAGGATTCTTAGAATTCTGTCCTTTCTCCAAGAAGGTTTTGGCCAGATAAAATATTACAACAGAAGGCAGTGCTAAATACCGTACAGCGTGATTCTTGGAGCTGGACTGAAACTTTCCAAAGTCCAAAAGGCGACTGTGTTAAGCCAGGGGAATGCAGCTGTACAAGGATCGGTGGGTTTCTTCTCCACAGACAGATGAACAGATAGCTATAGGACGACAAAAGAAGACAGCGCAATCCTTGATTCAAGGTAGTATTGTCAGGCTTTTCTCCCTGTTGTGTTTGCCATGTGCTGCTGGCAGCCATTTTACTCGCCTCTCTTCCTGACTATGGTGCATTGTGGGGGATGCTGCTCATTTCCTGCACTTCCTTTTATGGCCAGACTGGTGTGCATCATCCATGTGAGACAGGATGCAGTCTCAGAATTGTGATGTCATCACTTATTATTTAAAGGGCCTCTGTTCAGTATGCTTTGCCTTTGCATTGTCTCAGACCTGTTTGTGAGAGTTCCTGTGTATTACCTGGCTGCCTGACGTTCTTCCTGGTTCCTGATCCCTGGCTTGTTCCTGACTCTGCTGTTTTCCTTGTTCCTGATTCCGGCTCGTCTGACTATTCGCTTTGGCTCCTGACTCGGTTTGTCTGACTACCAGCTCTGGTTTTGACTCCTGGCTTGTTATTTGAATTGTGGACTTTTTATTATTTTTGCTATTAATAAAGGTGTGATTATTTTTGCACTTCTCGTCTCAATCTGATTCCTGCTCCCTGACAAGTGTTTATTGAAGGGCAGTCACAACACGCTAGTAATAAGACACTTACTAGATGGATGAAAATAACAAGCCCCAAAAACTGCAGGAGAAACTAAGTGTCTTTGTAGCAACCAACCATCAATGTGTGCGTAATCCGGATAGTCTGACCCAGTCAAATTCAAAACTCTCGGCTTCTGGTAAAGCTTACGCAGCCGATTGTTGATGTCACTGTTAATCCTTCTCCTACGGATGCTTGAACGGACCAAAAGAAACTCAACGCGCTTCGCTGGTAGCACACCGGCTTTCTCGAGTGATTTGATCCTTAACAAAATTGCATTTTTTTTCAGATTATGCAGTTGCACTTTTATGTCTCTTTATGACTAATTTTAAAGTCTGTTTATAATATTTTCTTTTGTGTTGATTTTGTAAGTATTACATCTTTTTTAAGCAATGTATTAAATCTTTTTAAGTAATGTTTTATGTTATCCGCTTTTAATATATATTTATTTATATTGGTACAATATTGTATATATGTGATAAATTCGGGCAAATTGGAATTATGCCCTTTTTATGTGTTCCACCAATTAAGGATCAAATCACTCTTGAGAAAGCCGGTGTGTTACCGGCGAAATGCGTTGAGTTTTTTTTGGTCCGTTCAAGCATCCGTAGGAGAAGGATTAACAGTGACGTCAACAATCGGCTGCGTAAGCTTTACCAGAATCCGGGAGTTTTGAATTTGACTGGGTCAGACTGTCCGGATTACGCACGCATTGGCGGTTGTTTGCTACAAAGACACTTAGTTTCTCCTGCAGTTTTTGGGGCTTGTTATTTTCATCCATCTAGTAAGTGTCTTATTACTAGCGTGTTGTGACTGCCCTTCAATAAATACTACCTTGAATCGAGGATTGCGCTGTCTTCTTTTGTCGTCCTTTGTTACATAAACGTCTGGCAGATGTCCCAGACGTGCAATCGTTTTGTCAGGCCTTGGTCAGGATCAGGCCTGTGTTCAAGCCAGTTACTCCTCCCTGGAGTCTTGATTTAGTTCTTAAGGTTTCTTCAAGGGGCTCCGTTTGAGCCTATGCATTCCTTAGATATTAAGTTTGTTATCTTGGAAAGTTTTGTTTCTTGTTGCTATTTCATCTGCTCGTAGAGTGTCAGCGCTCTCAGCATTACAGTATGAGTCTCCTTACCTTATTTTTCATTCGGATAAGTAATTTTTGCGTACTAAGTTAGGGTTTCTCCCTAAAGTAGTTTCAGATTGGAACATTAATCAGGAGATTGTTGTTCCTTCCTTGTGTCCCAATCCTGCTTCTCAGAAGGAACGACTTCTGCACAATCTGGACGTGGTGCATGCATTAAAATTCTATTTACAGACGACGAAGGATTTTAGTCGGTCTTCTGCTCTGTTTGTGGTATTCTCTGGGACAGAAAGCTACGGCTTCTTATCTTTCTTTGTGGCTGAAGAGTATTATTCGCCTATGAAACTGCTGGACAGCAGCCTCCTGAGAGAGTAACGGCTCATTCTACGAGGGCTGTTTCCTCTTCCTGGGCATTCAAAAATGAAGCTTCTGTGGAACAGATTTGCAAAGCTGCATCTTTGTCCTCTCTTCATACTTTTTCAAAATTCTATAAATTTGATACTTTTGCCTCGGCTGAGGCCTCTTTTGGGAGAAAGGTTCTACAAGCAGTGGTGCCTTCAGTTTAAGTTCACTATCTTGTCCCTCCCTTATCATCTGTGTACACTAGCTTGGGTATTGATTCCCAATAGTAATTAGATGATCCGTGGACTCATTGTGTAATTAGAAAGTAAACAAAATTTATGCTTACCTGATGAATTTCTTTCTTGACACGATGAGTCCACGGCCCGCCCTGTTCTTTTTGGACAGGGTTGGTTGGTATGTTATAAACTTCAGACACCTCTGCACCTTGTTGCTTCCTTTCTATCCTTTGCTTTGGTCGAATGACTGGGGTTGGAGGGAAGGGAGGTGATATTTAACAGCTTTGCTGTGGTGCTCTTTGCCGCCTCCTGCTGGGCAGGAGTGATATTCCAAATAGTAATTAGATGATCCGTGGACTCGTGTCAAGAATGAAAGAAATTTATCAGGTAAGCATACATTTTGTTTTTGTGGGCCTTTAATGTATTATTAGTCTGTATTATTGCTATATTTTTGTATTAATAAATTGTCTTAATGAAACAGCTGGAATAGAAAAAAACTGATTATATAATGTACTGTATACCAGTGCATACTTCGTTTATGAACTTGCATAAACATAGACATAGTTTATGACTACAGTCTTCTGTGGTCTGCTTTGCGATAGTACAAAAATACCATTTAGCAATTAAAGGGATAATTAACCTTAAAATGTTATTTTGTGATTCATTTTTATTTTTCTTACAGGGAAAACCTTAATGTTCATCGTACTAAGAGATGGGACTGGATTTCTTCAATGTGTCCTAAGCGATCAGCTGGTAATTTTTTACACTAATCCTTTCTCCTTATCAGATTCAGGATATCCATCAATGTTGTGCCAATTTACTAGGTTTTAACTGCTATTGGTTTTGGTCTCTGTCATTTAAAGGGACACTAAAGTAAAAATTAAAGTGATGGTAAATCCTAGCGTTTCAAAAAATAAAAAATTGAAATTTGCCACAAAATATTCTACGGCTCATTTCAAATTCAAGGTAAGATTTGTATAAAGCAGGGGCATTTTAGTTGGCAAATATCACCTTTTTGATGACGGTTTGCTAAAATTTACCTAAATTTGTGTGATTCTACTTTTTTGTGTCACAGAGGCTTAAATATATTACTCTTGGCATTTTAATAAATGCACGAGAGCACTATCTCAGATCAAATTATATATATTATTATCTGCTGGCAGTGTTTGCTTTAGCACAAGCTTTTTGACATTACATAGTGACAATTTGCTCAGTAGGATAATTCATTTCACTGCCTAAATTTGAAGTTAGATGTTTGAAGCAGCTAACATAAAGGTGTGTGAAATTACTTCTATGACTAAAGAGGTATTAGCATTATTGTTTTGTGGTAAGGAAAATTGGAAGCATTAAGGATTTTTGTTTTTATTAAATGAACATTTGTTGCAATGAATGTGTTTAATTCCAACAAAAGTTTAAAGGGACACTGAACCTAATTTTTTTTCTTTTGTGATTCAGATAGAGCATGACATTTTAATCAACTTCCTAATTTACTCCTATTATCAAATTTTCTTTATTGTCTTGGTGTCTTTATTTGAAATGCAAGAATGTAAGTTTAGATGCCGGCCCATTTTTGGTGAACAACCTGGGTTGTCCTTGCTGATTGGTGGATAAATTAATCCACCAATAAAAAAGTGCTGTCCATAGTTCTGAACCCAAAAAAGCTTAGATGCCTTCTTTTTCAAATAAAGATAGCAAGAGAGCGAAGAAAATTAATAGGAGTAAATTAGAAAGTTGCTTAAAATTTCATGCTCTATCTGATTCACGAAAGAAAAAATTTGAGTTCAGTGTCCCTTTAAGGTTGTGCTCCAGATCTCCAGTGCATAGCTGCTCTTGAGCTTCAGTCAGGTGCAGTGTATGCATAGTGTACATCCTCGCCCCCATCCGTCTGGCATCGCCTCTGGGCTGGCTAGCAGCAATGTGCTGCCTGCATTTATCATTGTACATGTGCGCTCGTGTGCAAACCCGCCTCTTGCCTGTGCAAAGCCAATCACGCGTTGGCAGGGGCATCTAATTCAATCTCCCTGCTTGAAAAAGGGCCATTGTAGTCATTTTCAAGCACAGGGTTAATCAAAAGTTCATTACTCGTTCCAATTTTCATCATTATACATCTAATTAATAAATATATTGATGATTTAACCTTATCCTGTCCCTGTGCATTCCTGAGTGAGCGCCTCGGCAATGGTTGCTATAGCAACCTTTAAAGCGGCCTGAGAGCTGATAATGATCTATATAAAAGGAGCTTCACGGAAAGAAACATTTTAGAGCTTGCAAGAGTGTTTGTTATATTGCACTTACATCTCGACTATCTTATATACTTGTGTTTTGGATCGTGCTGTATTATAATGTTTTATTTGGATATTATTGTCACGCTTCATTCCATTCTTATTAACTTACTTGATCTTGAATTTATATATATATACAGGTGGCCCTCGTTTTACAACGGTTCAATTTACACCGTTTCAGAATAACAACCTTTTTTTCCAGTCATGTGACTGCTATTGAAAAGCATTGAGAAGCATTGCATTTATTAAAATAGCAGGTATGTGGAGCTGTCCGCTTGTGTTGCAGCAAAGCCAAGCAAGCTGAAATTAATCATTTTAACCAGACCTGAGCTATCGAGCAGATTTCAAAGGAACAAGATCTTCCTGTCTATAACTCAGTCCATATTGGAATGCATAGAAAGAACTGTTTGCAGAAAAATGCAAGTGAAGTCTGTGTTGTGTGATTATTTTATTAGGTTTATAATTCTGTTTAGCAAATGTTTTTGTTCATTTAACTTAGTTTAATTTTATATTTTGTGTTGTGTGATTATTTTATTAGGTTTATAATGCTGTTTAGCATTTAAAGTCTTCATTTCAAAGCTTTAAAAATAATGTATTAAGTGTTACTTATGACTATTTTGAGAGGGGCCTGGAACCTATCTCCCTCACTTCCCATTGACTTACATTATAAACTGGGTTTCAATTTACAACGGTTTCGATTTACAACCATTCCTTCTGGAACCTAACCCCGGCGTAAACTGAGGGCTACCTGTATATATATATATAGATAATCACATATAACATATTTTATGTTTATTATTGTAGGCAATAACTTAATAAAGGGTCCCGCTGTAGCCGAAACTGACACGCTCTTGTGCGCACACGCCCATGTCTTACCAGCAAGCCAATGCTGATTGGACATGGGTAAAGAAAAAGAAAAAAAACGCCCATTTCTGGGGTGTTTTGGAAACGGTTGTTGTGGGACTATTTTATGAACATTACATTAAGATTTTTAATATAAAACATACTCGTTTTAATTTTTTTTTTAAAAACTATTAATTAAATCTTTATGAATTATAATATATGCAGCATTAGGTCGATTATTATGGACCTTTAAATCTTGACTGCAGGCTTGCTTGTGCGAACCTGCAGCAAATGGGGCTGATGAGACTCTTTGAAATATCTTGGCCATAGAGCTGCCAATCATTTGTGTAGCCCCCATGCGGGAGTGTGCTTATCTGTATTTAAACCACTTTGCATTGCCTTTTTTTTTTTTTTTACTTTTATTAGTGCTGCATGTGCACACAAGTGCTGATTGGTAAATATATGCTCTGTCACAGAGCATAATTGCCAAGCAACAGCAGTGTGAGCCTAAATATTGGCACCGCAGGCTAGGATGTGATACACATCTAAGCATTATTTAAAAAAATAAGCCATATTATAACTGTTTTGTAACTGCATGTGCTCGGTAGTATGCTGGGGTTGTACAGTCCGAGTACACTAGCAGCATTTTATGTATCTTTAAACTTATGCATTTTTTAAACTGAAAGATAGCTTTTGTGCATTGGAGTAAAGCTACTGGAATATAGTGGCTGAGACTAATGCCCACTTTATTTCTTTGCCTGGAATATAGTGACTGAGACTAATGCCCACTTTCTTTCTTTGCAGTGCCAGTGTTACAACGCTCTTGTCCTCTCTACGGAAAGCACTGTTGCTGTATATGGCACGTTGAACTTGGTGCCAGAAGGAAAACAGGTACTAACTGTGATTTAATAAAATGTATAAGCAAATAAACGCAATAACCTTTTTATATCCAACAAAAGGGTTTTATTAGACATCTGTGCTTCTCTTTCTTACTTTTTCCTCTCCTTAAAAGGCCATTTACTTTTCTACTCTCACTTTGTCCTTACTATAAGCAGCTCTGTATGATCTTTCCTATCCATCACATAAACATGATTTTATTTAGCGTTTTTACTCTAAGCTATAAGCACTGACTTTTGCAATAGGAGATATAGATTTATGATGCCAGTGAGGGAACTGTGGTACATGGTGACTGTCCCTCCTCTGCAGTAGAAAGCACATTGGTACTGTACGTACTAAAGCCTATAAGTGATGAAATATGTAGGGTAGTGGTGCATTTCTTAACAACATCCGATAAAATAGAGCAATTTTTTTTTATGTAGCTCATCTTAAAAAATTTAGATAAATAGTTTACTACCATACTGTCCAAGACCATTGACTTGTTGCTACATATTAACTACATTTTGTTTTTTTTCGTGTATTTTGCTTTTGTTCTGTCGCATTTCACTCTTCTTTTTCAACAAAGTCCCACCCCCTCATTTTTCCCCAAATAATTCTTCACCCATGTTGTGTAGGCTCCAGGGGGGCACGAGCTGGCCTGTGACTACTGGGAGCTCATTGGTTTGGCCCCTGCTGGTGGTGCCGATAACCTCATCAACGAAGAGTCTGATGTGGATGTCCAGCTTAACAACCGCCACATGATGATCAGGGGTGAGAACATGTCTAAGATCTTCAAGGTCCGCTCCGCTGTTATCCACTGCTTCAGGAACCACTTTTTTGACCGTGGCTATTATGAGGTATGTTGTTTTTTGTTTGTTTTTTCCTCCTGTGCCACCATGATAATCCTGAAATTAACATAAGTAACCAATGAAAATCAGTGTATATTATTGAGCAAACTTATTTAATAATCTACAGGTTTGGGTAACTTTATGTTTAAATCTTTTTTATTGTCATGGGTTTTCACAATACAGAAATAAATCTTTTCTTTTCGTGGAACAATCGATATACATTTAACTAGACAATTGGAAAAGGTGGAATAAATATAGGTTATTACAGTATATAGGTTAAATGTCTGTCTCTCCATATAGGAGTATCGTTACCTTGGCCGACCTTCGCTCAAGAGTTCTTCATTTGTTACAAATCAGAAAGTCTCTAGGCATATGATTATCTATATCTTCCTTCCTTTTCCGGATTGTTCCAGGGTGTGTTGACCCGTGTTTAACCATATTCTTATGACTCAGATTATAACTAGTAGTTCAATTTTCTTAAAACTAAATTTAACTAACTGGACTTAAGCTGTAATCCTTGGGATCTCTTTAGATTTCTTAACCTCAGCTTAGAGAAAGAAAAATGAATAACAAGTAAAAAAGAAAAATACCAAAAAACAAAAATAAAATAAACTAGGTTGCTGTGTGACTCCTCTTTTCCTCTCTCCCAGGTCTTGCTGTCTTCTCCTATTACCTCTAGGCTAGAGAAGTCTATCTTACTCTAACTTATTATTTGTCTGTTCAGTGTCCAGTAAAACCAGATCTTTTCAAATTGTGTTTGTGTGTCTAGTATCTGTGAAGCGGATTCATACATTCGGTGTGTTAGAGAAATCTTATTGAAAACTTCATCCCATGGGGGCGCTGAGGTTTTCCAGTGTTTTGCTATACAAGATCTGGCTACCGTACAAATGATTCTAATGAAAGTGTTTATCTGTTTGTTAAACTGGGGTAGTGGGGTGTGTAGGAGAGCCTGTAATGGAGTTAACTGAATGTGTTCATCTAGAACTGAGCTTGGCAGATTGGACGTTTTAGTCCATATGTCTCTCACCCTCCCGCACTCCCACCACATATGGCAATAGGAGCCCACATCCTCTATAACAGGACCTATTATGACTGGGTGACATGTGTGCGGTTTTCACTGGGGTTAGGTACCACCTGAACATTGTCTTGATAGTGTTTTCTCTCAAGTCGGCACTTAAGAGTCCTTTACAAGCTGAATTAAACGTGTCATCCCACCATTGCTTATCTTTATTTATATCTAAATCTCTTTCCCAATTCAGAATTAGGTTAGGTTTTGATGAATTGTTAGATGCTTGTATCTGTAGATATAATTTAGAAATGGCCCCTTTTGGTCTATGTGTGGACTTAAGTAGGCTCTCTAGAGGTGTGGTTATGTTGGCTTGACGGTCTTTAATATATTCGTGGATTGCAGAGTTAACTTGAAGATATTGGAACCAATGTAGTTTTACTGAATCTAATTGGGTTTGGATCTGATTGAATGTCTTAGGTTTACCTCCACTTAGCCAGTCTGCCACCCTATAGAGGCCCTTATTGACCCATTTGTCTACTATGTGTTGTGACTCTTTGGGAAGCAAATATCTAATTGGGTGTATTGATGTTTGGTTTGATAAGAGGTTCTGTCTTTTTGTTAAAAAGGACCATATTTCCATAGTATGTTGTGTGACCTGTAATCCTGGTTTGTCCTTGAGACCCCTCCTTGTGTGTTTATGCCAAAGAAAGTCGTCCGGATAAGGGGTATCTCTTATCTCTGCCTCTAGGTTGGTCCAAATGACCCCTTCAACATTACTTCCCACTAGTGTGGTTTGTGCTAGTCTCGCTGCTCTGTAATATTCTACTATGTTGGGTGCTCCCAGACTCCTATGTTTTGTTATTAGAGCAGTTGCTATACGAGCTCCCTTATTCCCTCTAATGAAGATTACTAAGTCTCTTTGCAATTTCTCCAGATCCCCCAGTGGGACTTTTATGGGTAGAGTTCTAAATAAGTATAATATCTGGGGAAGAATTGACATTTTGACTGTAGCTAGTCTGCCTAACCACGATAAGGTGTGTGTCTTCCATTTGCTCAAGTTTTTCCTTATCTCCTTATATAAAGATTCATAATTGTATTTATATAATTGATTGATTTGAGGCGTAAGGTGTATTCCTAAGTATTTAAGCGAGTGGGTGGCCCATCTTACCTCAAAGTTAATGTCTATGATTTTTTTAGTATGTTGCGGAAGTCCTAAGGGCAATGCTTCACATTTATCTAGGTTGATTTTATACCCTGATATTTGGGAAAATTGGTCCAGTAACTTGTATAGATTGGGTAAGGATGTGAGGGGTTTTGTCAGTGTCAGAAGGATATCATCCGCAAAGAGTGTCAGCTTGTATTCCCGGTCCTTGACCTTCACCCCTGTGATATCTGGATCTAGTCTAATTTTAGCCGCTAGGGGTTCTATGCAAATTGCAAAGAGCAGAGGCGACAGCGGGCATCCCTGCCTTGTGCCGTTTAGTATGGGAAAACTCTTAGATTTATATCCCGAGATAGATACCTGGGCTGAGGGGTTAGAATAGATTGCGTTTAGGGTTTTAATAAAGGTCCCTTCAAATCCCATTTGTTGTAGCATTGCAAACATGTATCCCCAGTCTATTCTATCGAATGCCTTCTCCGCATCCAACGAGAGGAGCAGAGAAGGCACTCGGTCGTCTCCCACATAGTCTATAATGTTCAGCAATCGTCGTACGTTGTCTGGTGCTTCCCTGTCTTTCACAAAACCCACTTGATCTGGGTGTATCAGCTTTGGGAGAATGTGTTTTAGTCTATTGGCCAAAATCTTCGTTAATAATTTTAAGTCCTGATTAATGAGCGATATTGGTCTGTAATTTGCACAAAATTTATGATTTTTACCGGGTTTAGGGATCACTATTATTTTGGCCTGCAACATGTCTGTTGGGATGGTGTGTCCCTCCATAATAAAATTACAGAGGTCCGTAATGTGGGGGATAAGGTTTTCCTTAAAAGCTTTATAATATTCCCCCGCAAACCCATCTGGTCCCGCTGCCTTCCCCGTTTTGAGTTCCTTTATAACCTTCCCAACTTCCTCCCTCGTGACTGGGGCATTTAGTGTGTTGTTGTCGTCTTTGGTAAGTAGGTACATGTCATCTTCTCTCAGAAACTTCTTTGTTTGGCATTTTAGGGTGTTTGAGTGTGTTACTTTTTTACCATCATATAGATTTCCGTAGAACTCTGCAAATGTGTCCGTTATATGTTGTGGGTGGGACACTGAAGTGCCGTTCGCCAGTGTAATACAGGGAATGATAGATGCTCTACATCTCTCTTTTAATTTGTTTGCTAAGTATCTATCGGGTTTGTTCGCATGGATGCAATATTGTGTGTTTAGTCTCTGGATTGCTCTTGTCGATTGGTTATTTAGGATACTAGCCAAGTTTTCTCTTTTGGTTGTGATAGTAGAGAGTATTTCCTTTTTTTGTGTGATTTTGTGTTGTATCTCTAATTCTGCGATTTCTTTGTGTAATTGTGCTAGCTGAGCTTTGTACTGCTTGTTGTTTTTGGATTTATCCTGGATGAGTAAACTTCTCATGTACACTTTGTGTGCTGCCCAGGGGGATATAGGGTTAGTTGTGGATTCTTTGTTAAATTCCCAATATTCGTTTAATGATTTGACATATTTATCTTTATGTATAGGATTTTTTTATATATGATGGGTCATATGTCCAGGTTCTGTGTCTTTGTGTATCTACAAATCCCTCCAAGTGTAAGGAGAGTATTGAGTGGTCTGACCACACACATATCTGAATTGACGAGGTCTGTAGAAGTGGTTGTAGTACTTGGCTAATATATATATATAATCCAGTCTCGTGTATCGCTTGTGGGCTGCTGAATAGAAGGTGGTGTCTTGAGTCTTACAATATAACGTGTACCACGAGTCAAATAGCGCATGTGGGGCCAGGTGCTCTAGAATAGAGTTCACTATTCTGTTGTGTCTAGTTTGTTTTGCAGTGAGTTTAGTTTTGTTTTCTACAAATTTGGTCATGGTTATGTTGAAGTCTCCTGCTAGAATGATTTTGTGTTGGGACCAGTCAGTAAGCAGATTAGATATATGATTGAAAAAGGAGTGTTGGTTATCGTTGGGAGCATATATATTACATATAATGACATTAGATTCCCCAAATTGGCCTTTAATTATAAGATAACGCCCCTCTCTATCCGCTATAGTAGATTCGTGTTTGAAAGCGAGACTAGCATGGACTAAAATCGAGACCCCCCTTTTCTTAGTAGCGGTGGTTGCATGATAATGTTGTGTGAAGTCTTTTGCCCAGTATTTTGGGATTATGTCTCTAGTGAAGTGAGTCTCCTGGAGAAATAAAATATTGGCCCCCATACGGTGGTATTGGAACATTGCTGTACGTCTTTTAATATTAGTGTTTAAACCCCTCACATTATGAGATATAAGGTGTATTTTTGGAATCATGGGATAGATGTTTTGTGATGTGTGGCTTTTGTCGACCTAGATATGTAAAATATTGATACATACGACCCTAAAGAGGCGAGTGGTTCCATCAAGAAGACCTTACTGTGGTAATCTGACTTGGGAGGAGGAACAGTCCCGGCAACCTTAAAAGAGATAAAAAATGTAAATAAAATAAAACTTTTAAAGAACATACAGAAATAACAACATAAACAATAACAGATTTTACATCTATTCATTAATTAACACTAATGTCACCTCAAAATAGGTGATTAGAGCTGAGTAAAGGCGAAGATTGTACTATCATCTAAATTGTCAGCAACATTAGAACAGGATTTAATTTCATCAAACATGGAACTCAAACAGGAGATAACTGTCTATTAGGCATCTCTGTCAAACTAGAGAAAATATATTATGGGCCCTGTCTCTTTTCAAAGGTTATAACTTCGATATTGGCCCCTCAAGTTCTCCTTCTAGGAAGGATTTGAAGTTACCAACCGCCAATTAACGGTTAAAGGGGTGGATCCCTCTCCCCCCTATATTAATATTGGAGTTTCAAAGGGTGACCTTTTGGGAAGCTGTCTTGTATCATTTCCTGACTCTTTTCCGGTTTACTTTTGTCCATCTTGATTGCCCAGAAGTGCTCGGCGATAGATGTGGTTGTTCTTCTGTTGGCATGGTTGGGTTTTCCATACCCAGAAGCTTGCAGGTGGGGGAGATGTCCTCAATGTCATGAACTGTGATGGTTTTATTGTCCTTGAGAATGTGCAGGGCGAAAGGGAATCCCCATCTATATTTGATTTGATTTTTACGTAATATAGAGGTTAGGGGGCGCAGGGTGCTTCTTCTCTGCAGTGTACGGAGGCTGAGGTCCTGGAAGAATTGAATAACGCTTCCCTTGAATTTATAAGTTGGTTTGTCTCTGGACGCTTTAAGGATTTTTTCTTTATCTTGGAAGAATGACAGTTTTATAATGACGTCTCTGGGGGGTGCTTCTTCTTTGGGCCTTGCCCGTAAAGCCCTGTGGGCTCTTTCAATTGCAAATACTGATTCTTCAGGTTCCCCTGTAATATTTCTAAACAGGTGTTGCAGATATGTGTTAAGTTCGGGGTTAGTGATTGTTTCCGGAACCCCTTTCAACCTAATGTTGTTGCGGCGCGACCTATTTTCTAGGTCGTCGACCTTATCTTGCAGATCATTAATGGCTTGTTGTTGTATCTGTAGGGTCTGAGAAGAGGCTTCTATTTTGTTTGTTACTGTATCCCTATGCTCCTCCAGAGCTTCCATTCTGCCTCCTAAATCTGTTATGTCAGCTCGTATGTCATTTAAGCTAGATGTGACGGCCGTATGCATGGAGTCTATTTTCCCCCATAGTTTCTCAAAGTTTGCGGCAATGTCTAGCTTCGAGACTAGATCTTTAAAGTCTGCTTTTGTTAGCGGTGTTGTGTCTTTAAGGGAGGATGATTCTGTATCTGAGTCCTTTTCTGATTCCATGTTGTCTGGCTCTGTTATCTTGTTATGTCGTGAAGGCTTGAAAAAGGTGCTCAGATTTGTCGTTTTATTTGTTTTGTCCCCCTTAACCAGTTTTTTGTTTGACATATTAACTGTCTGCTTCCAGTGTTGATTTAGTGTATTGCAAGAGAGTGAGTTATGGGAAATCTTTTCTTTGGTGATAATCTCTCACTGATGTATGTGGATATGGTCGCACAGTAAAAGAAAAAATATTTTAGGCAAAACAAAGAGAGTTAGGCTGTTGGTCAGCGTCGTGCCCTGATAGTGAATTTATTTTTCATAGACCTTTGTGTTTTTTTTTTGCTGTGTCTATATAGTTAGTCAGTTCTGTATTACAGTCATTTGCTCACCCCTTATTCCAAGGTATAATTTGGAGTGCACTCCTTTCTCCTTGTTTCTCTGTTTAGTGGTAACTCCAGCTTAATTTTGTTGTCTCAAGATATAAATTCCTGTTTCATTGCCAATTTATAATGAGATGCCCCATGTGAACTTGTTTTATATCTTTGCGAGCTATCTATTTTTGCTCCCTACTGGCTAAGAGGGTGTGATAAAAATAAAGATTTCTTCACTTCCATCATATCGCTGGCTATTTTGCGACTTTTAAGGTTGGGGGAAAGCAACAGTTCTTTATCCTTATTCCTGTTTTCTGGCCTCCCACCTCGGCCGTTAATAATCTAGGCTATTTACTTGTCCCCAGGTCTGTGTGCGTAGCGTGTGAGTGCGGCCTACCTGCGTGGTGTCAGAGAGTCGGACCGGCCTTGTCAGCCGGGTCACTTACAGCTGGTGCACCTTTGTACTCACTGTGTGTTGCTCGGTCAGCTGCCCTCTGATTATGTCAATATGCCACGGTATTATGCACGGAGTTAGCTCAGTGCGCCATTACTGCAGAGTAGGTTAGTCTGTTTTCGGCGCGAATGCCCGGCATCCTTGAGAAGCGTCTCTGCTCAACCTGTCACTCTCATCTGAGTTTTTGCTAAACGCCTCAGCGTCCGAGTACCCCCAATGTCTTTTGAAGCAGCTTGGTCTACAAGTTAGGCTGTTTTGCTGACTTTTTTATTACTTGCAGCTCAGAGCTCACGGATCACACTTCCATCTTTGAGCTCAGTTAGGCTCCGCCTCCCAGATATTCTTATAATGTTTCCCCTTTACTGGCAAACGCAGTGACGTCTATTGTACGTGATCTTCACAGTAACAGGAGCATAGAACAACCATATAGATTGCTGAACTGAGGCAGTGAGGCGGTAGCAGCTTGTTCCATAGTGTAGTAACTACAGGATGGCAGCGATCACATGGTACACACCGGAAGCTGCATCCATTGAAGTTACCCACCTGGTTTGGGTAACTATGCAATCAAGTTAATTGCTGCTTACGAAAAAAAATACAAAAGATTCACTGGTTGCACACAGCATCAGTCATTCTGGAACGGCTGTTTAATGTTATAGCCCACTCGCATAAATACCTTTTGCAAATAATTAAAAAATTGCAAAAGTACTTAAAAACTTTAAAGTAATAGGTCAAAATTTAAATGTGCATTTCAATTTTAAATATAAGCATGTTTACAATATACTTAGCAAAAATGCTTCTAGTAAAAGTTAGTACAGTATTTCAGCAGCATACGCACATATGCTGTGAGGGCTCATGCACCAGTATTCAGATACCACACGTTGTCAGGGAGTCATGACGCAAATTAAGTCTTCATAGACACAATACACACTACTGCCAGCTGTCTCAGAATACTGGTGCATTTGTGCTAATCAATAAATAGGGAGAATATTATTATTTTAACTAATATATTAAGAAATTAATAGGTGGTTGTAAATCTTCTTTAGTATATATCAAGATACATGTAACTAGCTAATTAAGAGGCACAGTTTTCTATTTTGTATGTAGACAGAATTAATCGATTCTCTTTAGTGAATGTTTTTTTGGCTCCCAATACATGTTTTTCATACTCTGAGCGATCACAATACAAACAACAACACTGTTTCTGTACCGTTAAAGGTTTGGTGGAAAAGCCACCAATATGATGGATGGGCACCATTATCTTGTAGCAATCACAAACCCCCTACCATGAATTTGGCACTGTATTTCAACAACAAAGTGGACACATCAAATTCAACAGACAAATGGTGTTCATAACGTGCAAAACTGACCTTTTTGACATGTTTGTCAGTATTCCAAGATGATGATTTCTGATAACGGGCACATGGAATGAAAGTGTTCCAGTTTACTTTATTAATGGTGGCTGACGCTGGGGACTGTTCCGGAGGGGATACGTTTTGTTTAAAGCTCCGGTACATGGCGGTTTGTTTATGGCATAACTTTAATTCGGCTGGCCGTTTTTTATCACGGGCTTAGTTTTGCACGCTTGGTAGCGCAGTTTCTACTTGAGTTCCGGTTAAGCTGATTCTCATCACATCTCCTAAGTCTGCTTGTGGTGACTTTTTACAAGCGACTTTAGGGGCGTCGTACTGCGGAGTTGAGATTGTCACGTGGCGGCAGGTAGGAGCCGCAGCTCTGCTGTGGCGAGGTGACTGAGTAAATTTGGAAGTATACAGTGTGTTTTTTTTTCTCTAAAGCTACAGTACACAGAATGTAAAGTTTGCTCTCTGCCATATATTTAATTCTGCTAGCATCCTTAAAGAGACAGTACTCCACAGAGTATTTATTATTACCACAATTATTATCAGTGATTTTTAAAAGCTTGCAATTTGTTAGGTTATCAAAATGGATGACCTTGAACAGAGTACATGCCCTATGTGTTTAGATTCCATTGTGAAACCCCCTGTTACACTTTGTCCCTCATGCATTGAAAGGGCTTTACAGTGTAAAGAATTTTTTTCCGTTAATAAAGAATGTCCTCAGCCTGATGAAATTCAGGGTATGCCGCATTTTTCTCCCCAAGCGTCACAGCCTTTAATGCCCGCACAGGTGACGCCATATTCTTCAACGTCGTCCGCTTCATTTACTCTGCAGGATATGGCTGCAGTTATGTCATCCACTCTTACAGAAGTTTTATCTTAAGTTGCCAGTGTTACAAGGCAAACGCAGCAGGACAGAGGCCCACGTGGTCCCTGCAACTTCTGATGCCTTAATGGCTATCTCCGATATACCTTACCAGGGCTCTGAATTGGGGGGTAGGGAGGCCCTGCCTGAGGGGGAACTGTCTGTCTGGGGAAATGCATTTCCTGAGTCAGAGTCGGACGTCATGTCCTTCAGATTTAAACTTGAACACCTCCGCCTTTTGCTACGAGAGGTTTTGGTAACTCTGGACGACTGTGACTCTATTGTGGTCCCGCCAGAAAAATTGAGTAAGATGGACAAATACTTAGAGGTTCCTTCTTATTCCGATGTGTTCCCGTTTTCTAAGAGAATTTCGGAAATTATTAGGAGGGAATGGGAAAGGCCGGGTATCCCGTTCTCCCCTTCCCCTATTTTTAGGAAAATTTATCCTATAGCTGACACCGTTCGGGGCTCTTGGCAGATGGTCCCTAAGGTGGAGGGAGCTATATCTACCCTGGCTAAGCATACGACTATCTCTTTTGAGGACAGTTGTGCTTTCAAGGACCCTATGGATAAAAAGTTGGAGGGTCTTCTAAAAAAGCTATATATTCATCAAGGGTTTCTGTTTCAACCAACGGCCTGCATTGTAACAATAACAACTGTGGCTGCCTTTTGGTTTGACGCGCTAGAAGAGTCCCTTAAGATTGAGACTCCTTTAGAAGGAATAATGGATAGAATTAAGGCCCTTAAGATGGCTAATTCCTTTATTATGGATGCCGCCTTTCAAATCGCCAAATTGGCGGCTAAGAATTCAGGATTTTCCATTTTAGCGCGCAGAGCCTTATGGTTAAAATCTTGGTCTGCGGACGTGTCCTCTAAATCAAAGCTTTTGGCGATTCCTTTCAAAGGTAAGACCCTGTTCGGGCCGGACTTGAAGGAGATAATTTCTGACATTATGGGAGGTAAGGGTCATCTCCCTCAGGACAAAACAGCTAAGCAAAGGGGACGACAGACTAATTTTTGTTCCTTTCGAAACTTCAAGGGAATGCCCTCTTCCTCTTCCGTTAAACAGGAAGGGAATTATTCTCAAGCCAAAGCCACCTTTAAGCCTAACCAGGGTTGGAATAAGGGCAAACAACCCAAGAAGCCTGCCGCTGCTACCAAGACAGCATGAAGGGGCGGCCCCCGATCCGGGACCGGATCTAGTAGGGGACAGACTTTCTCTCTTTGTCCAAGCTTGGATGAGAGGAGATGATCAGGATCCCTGGACACTAGAAATCGTGTGTATTAGTTGAAGTTCAAAAATTCCTTCCAAAGAGGAAGGTTTCTTCTTTCACGATTGTCTGTACACCAGATAAAAAGAGAGGCGTTCTTACGTTGTGTAAAAGACCTCTCCACTATGGGAGTAATTTGTCCCGTTTCAAAACAGGGGCAGGGGTTTTACTCAAACCTTTTCGTGGTTCCCAAAAAAAGAGGGAACGTTCCGACCTATTTTAGATATCAAGAGTCTAAACAAGTTTCTCAGAGTTCCATCTTTCAAGATGGAGACTATTCGGACAATTCTTCCATTGATCCAGGAGGGTCAATTTATAACTACCGTGGACTTAAAGGATGCATATCTTCATATTCCTATCCACAAAGATCATCACCAGTTCCTAAGGTTTGCCTTCCTGGACAAACATTTTCAGTTCGTGGCTCTTCCTTTCGGTCTGGCCACGGCACCCAGGATCTTCACGAAGGTTCTAGGGTCTCTGCTGGTGGTTCTCAAACCGCGGGGCATTGCAGTGGCGCCTTATCTGACGATATTCTGATCCAGGCGTCGTCTTATCAACTGACAAAGTCTCATACCGACATGGTTCTGTCCTTTCTAAGGACTTACGGGTGGAAGGTGAATTTAGAAAAGAGTTCACTAATTCCACAGACAAGGGTTCCTTTTCTGGGAACTCTAATAGACTCTATATCTATGAAAATCTTCTTGACAGAAGTCAGAAAGTTAAAGATTCTGAATACATGCCGAGCCCTTCAGTCCAATCCTCGGCCATCAGTGGATCAGTGAATGGATGTAATTGGATTGATGGTGGCGGCAATGGACATCATTCCGTTTGCTCGTTTTTATCTCAGACCTCTACAACTGAGCATGCTCGGACAGTGGAATGGAGATTATGCAAATGTATCTCCTTAGATAGATATGGATCAGGAGACAAGAGACTCTCTTCTTTGGTGGTTGTCGCTGGATCATCTGTCCCAAGGGACGTGCTTCCGCAGACCTTTATGGGTGATAGTGACAACGGACGCCAGCCTACTAGGATGGGGTGCAGTCTGGAATTCCCTGAAGGCTCAGGGTGTGTGGACTCGGTCGGAGTCTCTACTTCCAATCAATATTCTGGAATTGAGAGCAATATTCAATGCGCTTCAGGCTTGGCCTCAGTTGGCTTCGGCCAAATTCATCCAATTTCAGTCGGACAACATCACGACTGTGGCTTACATCAATCATCAGGGAGGAACAAGAAGTTCCTTAGCGATGACAGAAGTATCCAAGATAATTCGGTGGGCGGAGGCTTACTCTTGTTATCTGTCAGCAATCTACATCCAAGGAGTGGACAACTGGGGGGTGGATTTTTTGAGCAGACAGACGTTCCATCCGGGGGAATGGGAACTCCATCCGGAGGTCTTTGCCACCCTGATTCTCAGGTGGGGCAGACCGGAATTGGATCTGATGACGTCTCGTCAGAATGCCAAGCTCCCAAGATACGGATCCAGGTCCAGGGATCCTCAGGCCGAACTGATAGATGCCTTGGCAGTGCCTTAGTCGTTCAACCTAGCTTATGTGTTTCCACCGTTTGCTCTCCTTCCCCGGGTGATTGCACGGATTAAACAGGAGAGGGCTTCGGTGATTCTAATCGCTCCGGTGTGGCCTCGCAGGACTTGGTATGCCGATCTGGAAGCTTCCATTGAGGCAGGACCTTCTCATTCAGGGACCCTTCCATCATCCGAATCTAGTTTCTCTGCAGCTGACTGCTTGGAGATTGAACGCTTGATTTTATCTAAGCGGGGGTTCTCTGATGCGGTCATTGATACCTTGATTCAGACTCGCAAGCCTGTGACTTGAAAAATTTACCATAAGATATGGCGTAAATATCTTTATTGGTGCAAATCCAAGGGCTACTCGTGGAGTAGGGTTAGGATTCCCAGGATTTTATCTTTTCTCCTTTCTCCATGAAGGATTGGAGAAAGGGTTGTCTGCAAGTTCCTTAAAGGGACAGATTTCTGCTTTGTCTATTTTGCTACACAAGCTTCTGGCAGATGTTCCAGATGTTCAATCTTTTTGTCAGGCCCTGACTAGAATCCGGCCTGTCTTTCGACCAATTGCTCCTCCATGGAGTTTGAATTTAGTTCTTAATGTTCTTCAAGGGGTTCCGTTTGAACCCATGCATTCCATAGATATTAAAGGGACCCTAAACACCTTCTGTTTTCATGTAATTATTATTATTTTTTAATCATTTTTTTTTTAGTTTTAAACGTTATTTGTTTCTTCATATTTTTATCTAGCCTCTGCTCAATTATCTTTTATTCTGAATGTTACCTCTAAACCACCGCCTACTGAATGCTGTGGTAGCCGCCATGTTGTAACGCACGTTGTATGCTTTTAACATACCGACTAGATGTGCACTCCCTTCTTCACTTCCGCGCATGCGCATACAAAGAAAGTAACGTCTTTGCCGCTTCTATGAAGCTAGTTCTCATTAACTTTGTGAACAAGCTTCATAGATTTAGTTGTTTCACAGGCAGCTGTTTTCACTGAATGCTGACAGCTGTGTGAGACGACCGGCTTGTCAGTGATTATTGTTAGCCAGGGTTTTGTGTTTTTTTTTTTTTTATTCATAATGTTTTTTAATTTTTTAAAATGCAAATCCTTTTTTTTTTATTATAGGTGTTCCATTTTTTTTTTTTTTTTTTTTTACAAAAACCGGAAGTCTGCTTATTGCTGTGAGCGTGCACACATATAGACATCGCGCTCACAGCATAACTAAAAAACTACTGCTGCTATAAAGTTTGCAGCAATTACCTTTATTGCTAAAGCATATCTTTTGGACCGGCCTCAGCTGCTGGTCAAAGCCGCAAATCAAAAACTAAGGATAAGATTTTCAAAGGGTCCGATCTAAACAAACTCTGAAAGGCATAGGAAAGAAAAAAATGTATGGCTTGAGCTGGACTCCGGGAGCTTGGAGAGAAAGGGGAGGGGTAGAAGGGTGACACAGCTTAGTGTTGAAGATAACAGAATATATTTATGAGACAGCAGTCGCCTTGCTGAGCTGTAACAGCGTGTTGGGGGATCCCTGAGGCCGGCTCAAAAGATATGCTTTAGCAATTAAGGTAATAGCTGCAAACTTTATAGCAGCAGTAGTTTTTTAGTTATGCTGTGAGCGCGATGTCTATTTGTGTGCACACTCACAGCAATAAGCAGACTTCCGGTTTTGTCAACATCACTTTCACGCATGTCTGCACAGAGCGGTCAGAAAGTCACATAAATGTAAAAAAAAATAGAACACCTTTAATAAAAAAAAAAAGGGATTTGCATTTTAAAAACTGAAAAAAACATTATGAATAAAAAAAACACAAAACCCTAATGACAAGTGTTTAAGGTCCCTTTAAGTTATTATCTTGGAAAGTTTTATTTTTAGTTGCTATTTCTTCTGCTCGCAGAGTTTCTGAGCTTTCGGCATTACAATGTGATTCTCCTTATCTTACTTTCCATTCTGATAAGCTGGTGTTACGTACCAAACCTGGTTTTCTTCCTAAGGTTGTTTCTAACAAAAATATTAATCAGGAAATTGTTTTTCCTTCCTTGTGTCCTAACCCCTCTTCCAAGAAGGAGCGTCTGTTACATAATTTGGACGTAGTCCGTGCCTTGAAGTTCTACTTGCAGGCGACTAAGGATTTTCGTCAAACATCTTCGTTATTTGTTATTTTTACTGGGAAACGTAGGGGTCAGAAAGCTGCGGCTACCTCTCTTTCTTTTTGGCTGAAGAGTATCATCATCCGTGTTGCATATGAGACTGCTGGACAGCAGCCTCCAGAATGAATTACGGCTCATTCTACTAGGACGGTGGCTTGCTCATGGGCATTTAAAAATGATGCTTCTGTTGAACAGATTTGCAAGGCTGCAACTTGGTCGTCTCTTCACACTTTTTCCAAATTTTCCAAATTTGATACTTTTGCCGCCTCCTGAGGCTGTTTTTGGGAGAAAGGTTCTTCAAGCAGTGGTGCCTTCCGTTTAGATTCCTGTCTTGTCCGTCCCTTTCATCTGTGTCCTATAGCTTTGGTATTGTATCCCATAAGTAAGGATGAAATCCGTGGACTCGTCATATCTTGTAAAAGAAAAGGAAATTTATGCTTACCTGATACATTTATTTCTTTTACGATATGACGAGTCCACGGCCCACCCTGTCATTTTCTAAGACAGGTTTTTATTTTTGTTAAACTTCAGTCACCTCTGCTCCTTGGCTTTTCCTTTCTCTTCCTAACTTCGGTCGAATTACTGGGTTCGGGGGGAAGGGAGGAGCTATTTATGCAGCTCTGCTGTGGAGCTCTTTGCCTGCTCCTGCTGACCAGGAGGCGATATCCCATAAGTAAGGATGAAATCCGTGGACTCGTCATATCGTAAAAGAAATAAATTTATCAGGTAAGCATAAATTTCCTTTTTGATTGGTGGCACTACCTGCAGAGACATGCAGATCATAGTCATTTATACTGTCTGCTTCATATGTTATTCTGTACATAAACTGAAAAGTGCCAGAAAAAGTTTTGAGATTGTTGCAGTTGATAATACTTAAATGCCAAAATCTGAATATGATAACTTGTATAATATTACAATAGTCTGAAAATGCTGCGCTGCAGAATCTGTTGGAGCTCTACAACTGATCATAACAATAAAAATGGTCACCCAACAAATAGTGAAGTAGTATAAAGGATTGTGTTAGTTCTGGGCTTGGCAAATATAAAATAACATTTTGGAGCGAGTTGCTTATTGTATCAGACAGGTAAGAAAGTTCTGTATAGTTAAACGTAAAATTATTATTATTTTTATTATTAGTTAGGAGGCACAAGTAAAATGTCAGCTGTTTGGATTTGTCAAGCCCTCAGCTTATTATAGATATACCTAATAAATAAATATATATATATATATATATATATATATATATATGTGTGTGTGTATATATATATATATATATATATATATATATATATATATATATTTTTTTTTTTTTTTTTATTTTATTTTTTTTTTTTTCCCACAGGTGACCCCACCAACTCTGGTCCAAACTCAGGTTGAAGGTGGTTCAACCTTATTTAAACTGGACTACTTTGGAGAAGAAGCATACTTGACCCAGTCATCTCAACTGTACCTTGAGACTTGTATACCAGCACTAGGGGATGTGTTCTGTATAGCTCAGTCCTACCGGGCTGAACAGTCAAGAACACGGCGGCATCTGGCAGAGTAAGAGACTAAACTATCCATACTGTAAAATCATTTAGGGTTTGAGGATGAGTATTTTTGTGTGTTCTAAACCACCTCCAAAAGCAACTTAATTTAATATATTTTGGTAATAACAACATTGAAAAATTATTTTTTTCTAAATCCATTTATTGTGTAAGGGCTGACAAATACTATTTATTTTATCTTGGAATCTTTTCTATTAGAGTGTTTTCATAGAGAGAAAGTTGGGTGATTAGTTGCAAGTAGTATGTCCAGTACTGATGAATATCAGGGAGAGCGAATGTACTGAGTTAGATCAGCACATTAAAATTCATATGTGCTGCTGGGCCAGATAATTTAAGACAACATTTTAGCTCAAAACCCAAAATAAATATAATATTTTATCGAAACAGATGGTCGGTGTTGCAAATGAAGCCAGAAGCTCTGGCAACCATCTCCAATAGCATAATGGAGTGGTAAAATAGAATCTGATATGTTTTTATTTTTTTTATTTTTTTATTATTACTAGAGAAATTCAGAGCCATTAAATACGCTAAAAAAAATCTGACATTTTTATGCTAATCGTCTCCTTTTTTTAAAAAATAATCCACAAAACTTTAACGTAGTTATTTATCAAGATCTGAATCCAGGTAACATATTAAATCTAAGAACAAAATGGCTTTCCCTATGTATAAAAGTAACCACATCTAAGGCTAGGGCTTGACAAAATATGGTATTTAGGAGTCAGAAAATTAGTGGGGTCAGCTAGCTACTATTTTATATATTATTAATATGTAGAATAATCTAAAAAGCAGCCAGAGGTAAAGCATTTGAAAGCCACAGCTCCCTTGCTTTAGGGATTTGCCAAACCCACAATAAAACAGTTGCTTACTTTATTGAGATCATATTCTGCATACAGAGTGAATGTAAAAGTATAACATAAATCCGTCACTTTTATTGCGTCGTCTACTTTTGTAGGAAGCACTGAGACTTACACTGTTATAAGCTTATCATTGGATGTCATTTTACTGTTCTGCTTATTGAGTTGCCACAATGTCTTTCATCTCAGGTACACACACATAGAGGCAGAATGTCCTTTCATGACCTATGAGGACTTGCTCAGTCGCCTTGAAGATTTAGTATGCGATGTAGTAGACAGAGTGTTAAAATCCCCTGTGGCAAGCTTGGTATATGAACTGCACCCGGTAAGTGCACCTGATACGTGTCTGTCTTTGTGATTACAGTGTGTTACCCATATTAAACATTTTTTTTTAAGTCCGCTGTTGCCTTTAACCCTTTTCCTGCCAACTGATTTAGGGCTCGCTGTCGTAAAAATTAGAGCCATAAGCAAAAGTAGTGGCCGACAGCTACACTAAAAAGCTCCATTTTAGTACTAGGTTTCCATTGAAATATTTTGTGCATTGCCTACAGTCAATCTTTTCATGTAAGTGTAAGTTAAAGGGATACCTATATTTTTTTTTTTTTTTTTTTTTTTTTTTATGATTCAGATAGAGCATGCAATTTAAAACAACGTTCTAATTTACTCATATTAATCAATTTTTCTTTGTTCTATTTGTATCTTTATTTGAAAAAGCAGGAATAAAAGCTTTGGAGCCGGCCCATTTTTGGTCCAGCACTCTGGATAGCGCTTGCTGATTGGTGGCTACATTTAGACAACAATCAACAAGGGGATACCCAGGTGCTGAATCTAAAATGGGCTGGCTTCTAAGCTTTCACTCCTGCTTTTCAAATAAAGATACAAAGAGAACAAAGGAAAATTGATAATAGGAGTAAATTAGAAAGTTGCTTAAAGGGGCATGCTCTATCCAAATCATGAAAGAAAAAATGTGGGCTTAGTATCCCATTAACATTGTGTTAATGCATCCCTCTGACGTTGGATTTCTTGAAAATCAATTTAGTTGCTGTGGTAACCCGACCTTACACTATAAAATGTACGTTTAACATATGCGCTCCTTACCTGTGATCACTTCTAAAGAGGAACTAAAACGAAGATATTCTTATTTATGATACTTATTTTTTAACAATAAGCAAATAGTATTTTTTGTTATAATGATATTTTCCACTTAATTAAAAATGTAATATGTATTGCTGCCCTAGGTATAGGTTTAGTTTGAATTTTGCAGGTATGTGCTTGCATATATTTTTATATTTAAATACATACTGATATTTCCATAAGAACATAAGTGCAACTATTCCTATACATTGGACAACAATAAATATTAAAAAAAAATTCTACATTGAAACACTTGCATTATTTGCAAGATTTAAACTTTCATCAATCGGAACAAGGCCTCAAAAAGCTTTTACACCTAGTTGAGCTGGGTGTAATTGTTCTCAATGTATCTACATTCTCCAACTGCGTATAAGCGGGTTGCGCTTTCATTGGTATCTGGTGTAAGTTATCGCTTAATGGCTTCTAATACTTTCTATGGGACGTGAAAATATTGAGGTATAACGCGCCATCGGAAGCAGTAGATAAACTAAATTGCTTCCGACAGAATATTTATCGGTTTGCGACCTCGCACAAACCGAATTACGGAAACGAGCCCTTATTCTGTGTAAGTGTTTAACACATGAATGATATGTTGTTACTAGATTTTGTGTAATAAAAAATAAGGAAGTGTGATAAGATTTTCCTTTTTAATATTATTTCTCCAACATAGGTGTGTCCGGTCCACGGCGTCGTCCTTACTTGTGGGATATTCTCTTCCCCAACAGGAAATGGCAAAGAGCCCAGCAAAGCTGGTCATATGATCCCTCCTAGGCTCCGCCTACCCCAGTCATTCTCTTTGCCGTTGCACAGGCAACATCTCCACGGAGATGGCTAAGAGTTTTTTGGTGTTTAAATGTAGTTTTTATTCTTCAATCAAGTGTTTGTTATTTTAAAATAGTGCTGGTATGTACTATTTACTCTGAAACAGAAAAGAGAAGAAGATTTCTGTTTGTAAGAGGAAGATGATTTTAGCAAACGTTACTAAAATCGATTGCTGTTTCCACACAGGACTGTTGAGATGAAGTAACTTCAGTTGGGGGAAGCAGTTGGCAGACTTTTCTGCCTGAGGTATGACTGGCCACATTTCTAACACGACTTGGTAATGCTGGAAGGCTGTCATTTTCCCTATGGGGACCGGTAAGCCATTTTCTTAGATTAAGTAAAAGAATAAAGGCTTTATAAGGGCTTAAAAAACTGGTAGACATTTTTCTGGGCTAAAACGATTACTTTGCTAAGCATATTTGACAGATTATAGCTCTTTATAGTTATTATAATCTTGGGGATTGTTGTTAAAAAATGGCAGGCACTGTATGGACACCTTTTTCAGATGGGGGCCTTCTCTAGTCATAGGCAGAGCCTCATTTTCGCGCCACTAATGCGCAGTTGTTTTTGGAAGGCAAGGCATGCAGATGCATGTGTGAGGAGCTAAGATCCACTGAAAAAGCTTATAGAAGGCGTCATTTGGTATCGTATTCCCCTCTGGGCTTGGTTGGGTCTCAGCAAAGCAGATTTCTGGGACTGTATAGGGGTTAAATGTAAAAACGGCTCCGGTTCCGTTATTTTAAGGGTTAAAGCTTTCAAATTTGGTGTGCAATACTTTTAAGGCTTTAAGACACCGTGGTGAAATTTTGGTGAATTTTGAACAATTGCTTCATACTTTTTCGCATATTCAGTAATAAAGTGTGTTCTGTTTAAAATTTAAAGTGACAGTAACGGTTTTATTTTAAAACGTTTTTTGTGCTTTGTTGACAAGTTTAAGCCTGTTTAACATGTCTGAACCATCAGATAAACGATGTTCTATATGTATGAAAGCCAATGTGTCTCCCCATTTAAATATATGTGATAATTGTGACATGGTGTCCAAACAAAGTAGGGACAATGATGCCACAGATAATAATAGTTCCCAAGATGATTCTTCAGATGAGGGGAGTAAGCATGGTACTGCATCACCCCCTTCTGTGTCTACACCAGTTTTGCCCACACAAGAGGCCCCTAGTACATCTAGTGCGCCAATACTTATTACTATGCAACAATTAACGGCTGTTATGGATAATTCTATTGCAAATATTTTATCTAAAATGCCTACTTATCAAAGAAAGCGCGATTGCTCTGTTTTAAACACTGAAGAGCAAGAGGACGCTGATGATAACGCTTCTGACATACCCTCACACCAATCTGAAGGGGCCAGGAGGGAGGTTTTGTCTGAGGGAGAAATTTCAGATTCAGGAAAAATTTCTCAACAAGCTGAACCTGATGTTGTAACATTTAAATTTAAATTAGAACATCTCCGCGCACTGCTTAAGGAGGTATTATCTACTCTGGATGATTGTGACAATTTGGTAATTCCAGAGAAATTATGTAAGATGGACAAGTTCCTAGAGGTTCCGGTGCCCCCCGATGTTTTTCCTATACCCAAGCGGGTGGCGGACATAGTAAACAAGGAATGGGAAAGGCCCGGCATACCTTTTTGTTCCTCCCCCTATATTTAAGAAATTATTTCCTATAGTCGACCCCAGAAAGGACTTATGGCAGACAGTCCCTAAGGTCGAGGGGGCGGTCTCTACTCTAAAACAAACGCACTACTATTCCCATAGAAGATAGTTGTGCTTTTAAAGATCCTATGGATAAAAAAATTAGAGGGTTTGCTTAAAAGAATGTTTGTTCAGCAAGGTTACCTCTACTTCTACATCCTCTAAGCAAGAGGGTAATACTTCTCAACCCAAACCAGCCTGGAGACCGATGCAAGGCTGGAACAAGGGTAAGCAGGCCAAGAAGCCTGCCACTGCTACCAAAACAGCATGAAGGGATGGCCCCCGATCCGGGACCGGATCTGGTGGGGGGCAGACTTTCTCTCTTTGCTCAGGCCTGGGCAAGAGATGTTCAGGATCCTTGGGCACTAGAAATAGTTTCTCAAGGTTATCTCCTGGAATTCAAGGAACTACCCCCAAGGGGAAGGTTCCACAGATCTCAATTATCTTCAAACCAAATAAAAAGACAGGCATTCTTACATTGTGTAGAAGACCTGTTAAAGATGGGAGTAATTCATCCAGTTCCAATAAGAGAACAAGGGATGGGGTTTTACTCCAACCTGTTTATAGTTCCCAAAAAAGAGGGAACATTCAGACCAATTCTAGATCTCAAGATCCTAAACAAATTTCTCAGGGTTCCATCGTTCAAAATGGAAACCATTCGAACGATCCTTCCTACCATCCAGGAAGGTCAATTTATGACCACGGTGGATTTAAAGGATGCGTACCTCCATATTCCTATCCACAAGGAACATCATCAGTTCCTAAGGTTCGCTTTTCTGGACAAGCATTACCAATTTGTGGCACTTCCATTCGGATTAGCCACTGCTCCGAGAATTTTCACAAAGGTACTAGGGTCCCTTCTAGCGGTTCTAAGACCAAGGGGCATTGCAGTAGTACCATACTTGGACGACATCCTGATTCAAGCGTCGTCTCTGTCAAAAGCAAAGGCTCATACGGACATCGTCCTAGCCTTTCTCAGATCTCACGGATGGAAAGTAAACATAGAAAAAAGTTCTCTTTCCCCGTCAACAAGAGTTCCCTTCTTGGGAACAATAATAGACTCCTTAGAAATGAGGATTTTTCTGACAGAGGTCAGAAAATCAAAGCTTCTAAGCTCTTGTCAAGTTCTTCATTCTGTTCTTCGTCCTTCCATAGCGCAGTGCATGGAAGTAAAAGGATTGATGGTTGCAGCAATGGACATAGTTCCTTTTGCACGAATTCATCTAAGACCATTACAACTGTGCATGCTCAGACAGTGGAATGGGGATTATACAGACTTGTCTCCGACGATTCAAGTAGATCAAAGGACCAGAGATTCACTCCGTTGGAGGCTAATCCTGGACAACCTGTCACAGGGAATGAGCTTCCGCAGACCAGAGTGGGTCATTGTCACGACCGACGCCAGTCTGGTGGGCTGGGGCGCGGTCTGGGAACCCCTGAAAGCTCAGGGTCTATGGTCTCGGGAAGAATCTCTTCTCCCGATAAACATTCTGGAACTGAGAGCGATATTCAATGCTCTCAAAGCTTGGCCTCATCTAGCAAAGGCCAAATTCATAAGGTTTCAATCAGACAACATGACGACAGTTGCATATATCAACCATCAGGGGGGAACAAGGAGTTCCCTGGCGATGGAGGAAGTGACCAAGATAATTCAATGGGCGGAGGATCACTCCTGCCACTTGTCTGCAATCCACATCCCAGGAGTGGAAAATTGGGAAGCGGATTTTCTGAGTCGTCAGACATTCCATCCGGGGGAGTGGGAACTCCACCCGGAAATCTTTGCCCAAATAACTCAATTATGGGGCATTCCAGACATGGATCTGATGGCGTCTCGTCAGAACTTCAAGGTTCCTTGTTACGGGTCCAGATCCAGGGATCCCAAGGCGACTCTAGTAGATGCACTAGTAGCGCCTTGGACCTTCAACCTAGCTTATGTTTTCCCACCGTTTCCTCTCATTCCCAGGCTGGTAGCCAGGATCAACCAGGAGAGGGCTTCGATGATCTTGATAGCTCCTGCGTGGCCACGCAGGACTTGGTATGCAGACCTGGTGAATATGTCATCGGCTCCACCATGGAAGCTACCTTTGAGACAGGACCTTCTTGTTCACGGTCCATTCGAACATCCGAATCTGGTTTCTCTCCAACTGACTGCTTGGAGAATGAACGCTTGATTTTATCAAAGCGTGGGTTTTCAGATTCTGTAATTGATACTCTGATTCAGGCTAGAAAGCCTGTGACTAGAAAAATTTACCATAATATATGGAAAAAATATATCTGTTGGTGTGAATCTAAAGGATTCCCATGGAACAAGATAAAAATTCCTAGGATTTTATCCTTTCTACAAGAGGGTTTGGAGAAGGGATTATCTGCAAGTTCTCTGAAGGGACAGATTTCTGCGTTATCTGTTTTACTTCACAAAAGGCTGGCAGCTGTGCCAGACGTTCAAGCGTTTGTTCAGGCTCTGGTTAGAATCAAGCCTGTTTACAGACCTTTGACTCCTCCCTGGAGTCTTAATCTAGTTCTTTCAGTTCTTCAAGGGGTTCCGTTTGAACCCTTACATTCCGTAGATATTAAGTTATTATCCTGGAAAGTTTTGTTTTTGGTTGCAATTTCTTCTGCTAGAAGAGTTTCTGAGTTATCTGCTCTGCAGTGTTCTCCGCCCTATCTGGTGTTCCATGCAGATAAGGTGGTTTTGCGTACTAAGCCTGGTTTTCTTCCGAAAGTTGTTTCCAACAAGAATATTAACCAGGAGATAGTTGTACCTTCTTTGTGCCCGAATCCAGTTTCAAAGAAGGAACGTTTGTTACACAATTTGGACGTAGTCCGTGCTCTAAAATTCTATTTAGAGGCCACTAAAGATTTCAGACAAACTTCTTCTTTGTTTGTTTGTTTATTCTGGTAAAAGGAGAGGTCAAAAAGCAACTTCTACCTCTCTTTCTTTTTGGCTTAAAAGCATTATCCGTTTGGCTTATGAGACTGCCGGACGGCAGCCTCCTGAAAGAATCACAGCTCACTCCACTAGGGCTGTGGCTTCCACATGGGCCTTCAAGAACGAGGCTTCTGTTGACCAGATATGTAAGGCAGCGACTTGGTCTTCACTGCACACTTTTGCCAAATTTTACAAATTTGATACTTTTGCTTCTTCAGAGGCTATTTTTGGGAGAAAGGTTTTGCAAGCCGTGGTGCCTTCCATTTAGGTGACCTGATTTGCTCCCTCCCTTCATCCGTGTCCTAAAGCTTTGGTATTGGTTCCCACAAGTAAGGATGACGCCGTGGACCGGACACACCTATGTTGGAGAAAACAGAATTTATGCTTACCTGATAAATTACTTTCTCCAACGGTGTGTCCGGTCCACGGCCCGCCCTGGTTTTTTTAATCAGGTCTGATGAATTATTTTCTCTAACTACAGTCACCACGGTATCATATGGTTTCTCCTATGCATATTTCCTCCTGTACGTCGGTCGAATGACTGGGGTAGGCGGAGCCTAGGAGGGATCATATGACCAGCTTTGCTGGGCTCTTTGCCATTTCCTGTTGGGGAAGAGAATATCCCACAAGTAAGGATGACGCCGTGGACCGGACACACCGTTGGAGAAAGTAATTTATCAGGTAAGCATAAATTCTGTTTTTATTAAGTGTGATCCTAAATGATTTAATTAAAGGGACATTCCAGTCAAAATTTAAATGCACATAGATGAATTACATATTTGAATGAAACAAATTTGCAATGCACATGTATAGGCAAAAATGTTTCAAATAAAAGTTATCACTGTTTTAGTGTTAGCATTTTCTCTGCACGTGAAGCATAGCTAGGTATTCTCAGTGCAACAGCATTTTAAATACTACAGCTCGTCAGAGCACCAGTGGGGCTTGTAACATGTCAGTTATTAACAGATGATACATGCGCCTTAGGCTGTCTGTGCAAGTGCGGTGTTTAAAATGCTGGTGCACGGTGCATACTTAAATACACGTTTGAAACCGCTATAGCTTTTATAAGAAGCTTTTTTGCTAATACATGTATATTCCAAAATTCCTTCTATTCAAAACCGAAATGCATCCATGAGGATTACAGTTTGGGCTGGAATGTCTCTTTAAATTCATTTTCCTAATAAAACTTTCCAAAAACAGAAGGGACTTGAAAGTCAAAATTAAACTTTCATGGTTAAAATACAGCCTGTCATTTAAATACTTTTAAATTTGCTTCCATTAACAAATGTATTTTGTTCTCTTGGTGATTTATGTTGAAAGCATACTTGAGTAGGTGCTGTAGCAGCAAAACACTACTGTGATCTAGCACCTGGTTTCTCAACAGCCGGGCCGTGGCCCAGTACCGGGCCGTGATAGCCCTGCTGGTGGGCCCCGACCTGTCATGCCCCCACTGCACACCAGGGGCAGACTGAGACCAATCAAGGCCCCAGGAACACTATCTCACACTGACTAAAATGTATTACAGAGCCAGGACCCACAACATTAAAGGGACATGAAACCCACATTTTTTCTTTCATGATTTAGAAAGAGAATGCAATTTTAAACATCTTTCTAATTTACTTATATTATCTAATTTGTTTTATTCTCTTGATATTCTTTGCTGAAAAGCATATCTAGATATGCTCAGTAGCTGCTGATTGGTTGCTGCACATAGAAGCCTTGTGTGATTGGCTCACCATGTGCATTGCTTTTTCTTCAACTAAGGATATCTAAAAAATGAAGCAAAATAAATAGAAGTAAATTGTAATGTTGTTTAAATTTCTATTCTCTATCTGAATCATGAAAGAAAGATTTTGGGTTTAGTGGCCCTTTAAGGTCCAGAGAAAGGGCCCCCAACCTCCAGGGCCAGACCCCACACTTCATGGCCCTCATAGCGACAGACCCCTACCAGGGCCCCCACTAAACCCACACTTTTTTGCTTAGTTACTGATAGGGCAACTGAAAACTCCAGCTTAAGGAATGCACCAGGATCCGTGCAGATGCCATTTGTGGGCCCCCTACTTGCTGGTCCCTTGGCCCAGGTCCTATTTGCCTGGCTGATCAGCCCGCCCCTGCTGCTCACTTTATATATATATATATATATATATATATATATATATATATATATATATATATATATATATATATATATATATATATATATATATATATATATATATATATATATATATATACACTTTATGTATGTATGTATGTGTATATATATATATATATATATATATATATATATATA